>NC_056734.1:380114962-380302462 GCF_019279795.1 Protopterus annectens | reverse complement strand
TGTACTGATTTTCTGTGATACTGTATGTACGATTTTACTGTGTTTTTGATTCTTTATGATTTTGTATGATATTCTCTAATAAAAGCTGTGCAAGAAAAAGTGCATATATGTAGTGGTACAGTAGGCCTAGTTCCTTATGTTGACCACCTCTGTATGTTGACTAGTTTGTTACAGTTCCTTGGGTGGTCAACATACAGAGGTTTTACTGTATAGGTAACATAAACAAAGGCAATAAATAGTCAGTCAATCAAATATATTTATGAGTAACTGTGGATATGAGTCAGTTAAAATCAACCTATAGTTAAATGTTAAAAGAGGCAATCAAGGTTCATCAGCCAATGAACAAAAACTGTTTATATAGCCAAAATAATTAAAATGGATCAAAAATCTAAATTTAATTGATATTTACGGATACAAAGATAGTAACTCATTATTATTTTCCCACCAGGATTATAGATTTAATACCCCAACTAGAATAGACAAAATATTTATATCTCAATAACTAAATATGAAAATAAACAACTTCTCCATAATTCCTTGCCCTTTATCAGATCATAATTCACTTACCCTTAAAATACAAGTAGACTTTAAGAACTTAATATATATGACAAAGATAACGGCTTACATCACAAAACTTAAAGAATTTAAACCATGGTTAGATTCTCAACTACAATTCTACTTAGATACAAACTATACTGAGGAAACGAACATTGTAATAATATGGGACACAATGAAAGCTTACATATATGGCAAAATCCTGAATTGTTCAAAAACAAAACAAAAAAAATGGGAATGGGAAGCTGGAAAGGCCACAGAAGTACCTCACAAAGAGGATTACTGGCCTCAAACAAATGCCCTACACTGACCGCCTCAAAAAACTCCAGCTTTACTCCGTAGCATATCGCCTACTCCGACGTGATCTCTGCCTAACATATAAAGCTATGTCAAACACAGAGCTGTTTGACATGCTACACCTAAAGAAATCCCAATCCCTCCAAGCTACACGCTATAGGGACCTAAACCTTGTCACCACAATAAACAGGACATGCTGGAGGGATAGATTCCTGTCCCAGAGACTTCCTATACTCTGGAACAAGCTACCCATCTATGTCAAGCAAAGTTCTTCATTAGCACTCTTCAAGAAAAATCTTGATGAATGGATGGGAAATAGGAAATACACCCCGGGGATCACTTCTGTGTCTCTGTTGGACAGTGGTACAGGAAAATAACTTTCTTGGGTGGCATAAGCTATGGTACCTTACTGGCTAGGCTTACATAGGCCCCTGGGCTTATAACCTAGTACCTACCGATGAACCTATGAACCTATAATCTGAATTACATAATATTCAAGAACAAATCACAAAAATTAATAATGAGTCAACAAATTCATCCAACAATAAAAAAGAAATAGAGGAACTAAATAAAAAATACATTGAAATTCTAAATCATAAGACTCATCTGACAATAGAGAAATCAAAACTAAATTCATATGCTACATCACCTAAGCATATGCATAACCTAACAATGAGAATTTAAAGACAAACAAGAGAAAATAACATTGCAAACATTGTACATAAGGGGAGAAAGAATAAAAAAGTATCAGATATATGACATTCTAGATGCCTTTAAATTCCACTATACTGAACAATACATAACAGGTGAAGTACATACCAGCTGTTCAAATATAGAAGCAAACTTTCCTAAAATGAAAAAAAAAATACCAGAAAAGTTAAAACTTGATTTTAAAAAACAAATTTCTTGCAAAGAAGTTAATCGAAACAAAGAGAGCAAATGCAATAAAACTCCAGGAATTGATGGAATAATAAATTAATTATATAAAATTTTTCCTACCTCAGTAATTTCAATATTTCATAGAACTCTAATTGAAGTACAAACACACAATATAATTCCCCCCTCATGGAGATACTCACTAATTACACCAATAATAAAGGAAAATAAAGACCCCATGCAATGCAACTCTTATAGGTCAATTTCTTTACTTAATAACAATTATAAATTATTTATGTCCATATTAGGACCACTTCTTTATCTTTATTAATAACTTCTATGCAGTCATCCCAAAGACAATCTGCATCCAATATGTAAATGATTCCACTTTAATTTGCTCAGCCACCTCCCACTCTGATCTGCAGACATTAACCCAAAATGCTTTTGATACAGTTGAAAACTAGCTCCTAAATCGTCAACTCATATTAAATCCTAACAAAACAAAGCTGCTGCAGTTCACCCCCACACATAGGTCCCCCTTACCAACCTTTACCATAAAATCTAACAATGGCACCATTATTTCACCTGATCACTCTACTAAACTTTTAGGTGTAATAGTAGACAATAACCTTAAGTTTGATATGCACATTAATCAAACTATTAAAACAGTCAATAAAAAACTTGGCTCACTATACAGGATTAAATTCTTCCTAACACCACTAGCCAGGACTGTTATTGCCCAGACACACCTACTCTCCACCCTCCTTTATGCCTCCCCTTTATTTACAAACCTAAGTAAAACTGACCTTAACAAACTATCAAGCTGCTATAATAACATTGCTAGATTTTCCACTGGAGCAGCATACAGAACACACCTCAAGACTCTACACTCATCCAACAGACTACTAGTTGAAACAGTCAAAACCAGCACCTCAGCTGGTGACTCTGTTCACCAACCCCATTGGCAAAACTTGGAACTCTCTTCATACTGATCTTACTTCAATTCCCTCTATAACCCAATTGAAAAATAGCATTAAACAGTACTTTAAAACATGTTGGTTATGTCCTTGCCCTAACCCTGACCAACACATATCCTATAACCATATGTCATAAGAAGACTTTTATTTCACTTAGACTGCATGCTACTGTTAGTCTATGAATAGGTTATGCTCTAAAATGGGAGAGTATATGTCTTTCTATCCTTTCATTGTACTGTATTACTGAGATGCATTTGTAAACTGTGCTTATCATGTATAAATGAAATCATTTTCTGTATGTATGTTTGGAGCTTTTCTCCCCAGGCCTCAGTTGAAAATAGACATATACCCAGTCAGACTATCCCAGTCAACAAATGTAAAATAAATAAATATTAGTAAATAGAATTAATAAAAAACATTGATTTATATCATACATGAAGATCAAACAGGTCTCATTGATAATAAACGTACTTATGATAACATTCAAAGAATATTAACTCTTATAGACATACTAAACAGAGATAAACAAGAGGCTCTTATAGTCACACAAGATATTGCAAAAGCATTTGATACATTAAATTAGGATGATCTCTTTAAAGCATTAGAACTATCTGAATTTCCCATCACCTTTATATATATTTTTTATCAATGAAATAAAGATAATCTTGCATATGTAAAACTAGGGTCATTTACTTCAGGAGCTATAGCAATAATTAAAGGCACAAAACAGGGGTGCCCAATGTCACCTATTTTATTTGCTTTAGCTATGGAACCATTTGCATCTTCTGTATGTTGTAACTCAAAAATAAAAGGCAGAGATATTTATGGTCAATTTAGCTCCAAAATTATGTTATTTGCAGATGATGTACTGCTTACCTTATCCATTTCAAAAGATTCCCTAGTAGAATTAGACATGCAAGTTGAGAAATGATATTCAATCTCAGGTTTGCACTTTAATAAAACAAAATCTAATTATATGTTACTGAACAAAAGAAATGACTTAACGCCAAATGCAAATCAAATAATTGGTAAACAAGTCTCCACTATAAATTACTTAGGAATTACTCTGTGTGAAAACCTAGAAAAAAAACCTTACTTATAAATTATGGAAATATAACCAATTATAAAAGCACATATAGCAAAGTGAATACAATATACTTGAAATTCGAGGATAGACAACAACTAATAAAAATGATACTACTTCCAAAAATAATATATATATAGCTCAAGTTATTCCTATGTCACCAAAAAACTCTAAAAGAAATAAATACAGTCCTGTTAAAATTCCTCTGGTATCATGACAGAAAAAGAATAGCTTATATGCATCATAGCAGACCTTGGGAAAAAGGAGGGATTAACTTCCCAGATACAGAGACATACATCAAAGCCTCTACTTTCAGAACAATTATAAACTGGATAGATCCAAGTTACTCTTCCAACTGGAAAACTCTTCATACTACTATATTTTCAAATGAAAATAACATAACCAAAAATCTCATGTTGAATGATCAAAATAAGCTAAAGGCATATTATATATATATATATATATATATATATATATATATATATATATATATATATATATATATATATATAGTGTATAGTGTGTGTGTGTGTATAGTGTGTGTGTGTGTGTGTATATATATATATATATATATATATATATATATATATATATATATATATATGGGTCTACTGCACTTATTCGAAAGCCACGTATTCAAATAAGATCAGTAGACCACCCACTTACACGAAAGTGCACTTATTCAAAAGTGCACTTTCATGAAACTTGGTTCAATGAACTGTTAAAAACTAAAAAAAAAACAAAAAACACCTACTAACATTACATTATTACATTAAGGGGGGCTTCGCCCCCACACCCTCCTACTTAAATATACCAACTCCAAGATCGCACTACAGCGGGGATCAGGTAAACTTCATATTCCCCACTGTAGTGTTACTCGGTGCTTCAGTTTCCCTGTATGGTTCATTGAACCGTTCTTCGCAGAAGTACACTTTTGCTTAAGTGCACTTTTGTGTAACAGAGGATCCACTGTTTGTTTTCGAACAAGTGGATCTTTGGTCTTTTACAGTAGACCCATATATATATATATATATATATATATATATATATATATATATATATATATATATGTGTGTGTGTGTGTGTGTATATGTGTGTATGTATATATGTGCATGTATGTATGTACGTGTATGCATATTTATGTATGTATACTCTTACATGTATATTTGCTTGAATGCATATATGGAAAACGTAAACATTTATATACTTTTATTCAGTTGTGAAATATCTTGCAATGCTCTATCAGGTTCTTATCTACTCTCATTGTATATTCTGTACACTTGTATTTTCAACTAAAAGGGGGAATATCCTCTTATTGTATACTAACAGCTATAAAGTCTACAATCTGTATGCTACTACTCTGTAATGTCTCTTTCGTAAATTTTTCTTCTGTCTGTAAACTTATGGAGTTTTTCTCCCCAGGACTGCACTGAAAATAGACACTTGCTGTCCAGTCGAACTATCCTGGCAAACAATTGTTAAATAAATAAATAAATAAATAAATAAATATTCTATGTGTTAATATACAATATAATATATCAAAACCAACCAATCTAAACTATATAAACTATATTTATAACACCTTTAGAAGATTTATTAACATCAATACAGATATAAAATTATGGACAGATTTATTATTTTAATTTACTCTTACAAAAAATGTCATCAACAAGATGCATAAAAATATTTTCACCAGTTGGGAAACAAAAACGTTATATGTTGGTAACATTGTATAAGCAATCAGAAAATACTAGATACTCTCAACATATTTTAAATACATATGATATTTCAACTAATGACTGGCTAATACTTCAAAGTGTAATATCGTATTCGCAAGATCTATGCAGATTAATTAATAATTCCTCATTCAAAACAAGACCCAAACTAACAAAACTCATGTTTAAATTTATATATAACTACAATTAGACAACTATAACCTCAAAATTATACATTTTAATAAACTATAAAGCTATGACTCATCAAAACTATTGGAAATTCATTACCAAAGGAAATACAATAGGTTATCAATGGAAAGTAAAATCAACTTATTGTATTCCATTTAATTAACCTCCAGTTCACAATTTTTGAAGATATACATGTGGACATTTCTGCATAGATAATTTCTTATCCCAGATAAATTAGCCACATTCAACTCTAGTAAAAAGGTTATATGCTGGAGATGTCTACATAAATGTGAAGCAAAGTAGGATACATATCTTATATGATTGTGCAAAAATAAAAAAAAATATTGGGAAGAAATAAGTAAATTTCTTCAAGCCACCTTCACAGATACATTTATAGTAACACAATCTTTAATCATGTTAAATGTTAATGAAAAAATAGAAGTGAATAATAATGACTATACCTACTATGGACTTACTAGCAGTAGCAAGGAAATGTATTACAAGAAAAGGAAATCATCATCAGAACCAACAATTGAAGATTTTTTGTGTCTATTAAAAGAAACAATTTTGATGGAAATCAAGATCAAGGAACTGAGAATCACTGCGAAAGTTTGGAGTAACAATCCATGGAAGAAGATCATATCTCTTATTGAGAATTTTAAAATGGATCCAGTGGACACTTGGAAGTAAGGGAAAAATGAAAATACTTGTTAGAGATTATGAATATAAGGCCGAAATTAATTCTGCTGTAAATATGCTGAAAGATAAAGCATAGAATAAAAAGTTTGCTTGAATATATGTATAGAGTTTAGCAATGTAAAATGGGCATTCATACTATATGTATAACAGACAGGCTTCTCTTCACAGCATCAGAAAAAGCCTAACAAAGCAATACTAGAAAGCAAGTATTACATGATTTTCTCATGTTTGCAGAACAAATATCTAAACTCAGCAATACGTGATGTTTTTTCAGTAGGAACAGAACAGATGTTTCCTTTCATACTTCTGTTATTCTGACTGTGCGCATTTGTGCATTTTCACATCAGCAGAACTGCTGACAGGACAATAGAAAAGTCTAAAATCAGACATTATGTGACTTCCCACAGAAGGCCAAAAAAGATACCAAGAGGAAATAACAAAATCTATGTGCATGGCTAGCACTCTATATAACAATTGCAGTAGTTCAGTTATGAGAGAGAGGGACAGAGAGAGGCATTTTGTAGAAGTCATCATTCATATCTGTAATGAAAGAAAACTTTGTAAATATATGCTACAATCTGACAGAAAAAGTATGTGTCATTTGTTATAAAATAAGTTATTTGTAACTGTGCTTATAGCTGCAAAATATATTTCTTTATCAGTGTGCAATTTGAAAGGCTTGGTGCTTTAAACAGACTACAGATGGAGTCATGCAAAGCTCTGTGTCTCTGATTCAGCAGTAAACAGCACAGCAAGACTGTGTGTCTTAAGAAGACTTTGGATCCAGCACAACAAAGAAGCAATGCACACATTAAAATAAAATACATTTTTCAATGGTGACCCTAACGAATATTCCAAGCCTGTATCCAAAAATAGGGAGAGTGAGTGGATAATGCCTTGTATAAGGTCAGTCCTGTAAAAGCACAGTAACTAACGTTTATGTGAAGTACTTCAGATTTCTACAGTTTATAACAAGTTTTCGACAGTTGGCAGCAATAATACAGTTTATTAGACTTCTAAATGCTGAGTGAGACCGCAGTGCAGGAAGGTGAGCAGTGAATACATTCTCCAAAAAAGGTACAATGCAAAGTTGTAAGACTGAAACTGCCAGTTTTGCTGTACCAGCTTCACAAGTGACTACAGAGACTTTTCAACCATCTACAGTAAAGCAGCTTGGCCATCTACCTCTCTGTTGACTGGTAAGAAAATGTTTCTGTGTTACAGTATGAATGCCATAGAGGTAATAATAATATTAACAGATTGAATGTATATACAGCATATTAGCAAATGTAAAGCCTTATTAGGGCAAGTTAACAGTAAGTCATTATGCAAATGGATTGCAATATTTGACTGGTATCTGAAACAAAATCATGTGTGCTATAAACAAATGTTTATTGTGTTTACAATGTCATGAAAATACAGTGCATGCCACTATTCAAAGGTTAGACTGTGCAGACAAAAATTTTAATGGTAAAGAACCAAGAAAAGTTAATATGCTGATGACATTATATTCAGATGTTAGACAGTTATCTTCTGTCACAAGATGTAAAGGTTTATTTCAGAATTGCAACAACAGTCAAATCAGTTACTGACAGGATCTCTAGTACATTTTGTTACAAAAGAATGTAATAAACTTCTAAAAGACAGACACGATGAGTTCAGGAAGCTTAGACAAGTTATACATACATCTTTTCAAAAGTGCATAGGAGTTTTAGATTCAGCAGAGCAGGTTACTGAAAAATATCAGAAAGAACATGTAACATTACAGGAAACTCTTCAACAGCAGTTGCAGGATAAAGAAAATAAATTAGCAAAACTGACAGAGACTGACATTCCATATAACAGCTGAGCTTATAAAGAACAGGAAACTACAGCTGATTTGTACAAAAGAAATATATTTTATAATATGTTTACGTTTTGAAAATGGTTAAGCATACATGCTAAAATCTGATGTATGGACAAATCATTCTTAAATGTTTTACTTTCATTCAGTTAAAGCAAGGCATTTATCAATAGTACAGTAAAATAGATCATATAACTGCTATTCTAATAACATAGTCAAAAGGTACACAACAGTTTTAGTGTATAAAAATCAAATGAAAATAGTTAATAACAATAAACATTTAAAGTCACAAGACTGACATGCTTAAATAAAGATTTAAAGTCACAAGACTGACATGCATGTATTTTATTTTCATCTAAAATACATCTGTTACAATGCACAAGAATAACAGGCAGACAACAGCAAATATAAATAATGCAAATATAAACATATGTTAATTAAGCTAATATCTATTTTTTTTTTACAATTTTTTTATAATTGTATAGTAACACCACACCAAACAGTTAAAGTTCTGAATTTTAAAACGAAATAAAATTACAGATGATATTAGTCAAACAGTTTTTGTAAAATTAATGGTAGGGCAGTTAAATAAATAAATAAAAAATACTGAAATCCATGTAAGCTAATTGTTAAATAATGTCTATTTATGTAGTATATATGCAAATCACAAATACTTATTATATTTCTAAATGTTTTACAACTATATTCTAATTTCAAACTGTAAGTATATTAACAGATAATTTAAAGAACAATGATAAAAAAGCTAACTATAGTTTATAGAGTATAAAACGTAAACTCAGACCTTCCCAGACTAGATAAATAGTTACAGGAAATGTTGTAAAAACAAGATCAAAAACAAGACTGATTGCCAGAAAAGTGGCTTGTATTTTTCTAAGCTGTTATTGTCATTAAAATATAAACAGGCAACACTATTTTGTAATTGTAATAAAATGTCACAATTGTGCATAGATGTCACTGATAATATGTTTGCAAGTAAGTGTTAAAAGTAAAAAACTTAGTTACATCAAGTATAGCCAGCAAATGGGCCACAATATACATACAGTTCAAATCAATTGTGCAGGAAGGTACAGATAACTACTAGTGGTAATAAACAGCAAAAGCTTTATAAAAAAATGATCAAATCAGACAAAAGTCCATAGTTTGTTATTAACCTAATAAAGTAAATGTATAACCAAAGTACTGGGCTGGTATACATTCTATTTTCACAGCATAAAGCAAATAAACAATACTGCAGTATACTATATGGGGAGGGGTACTTTCTCAGTTTTACACTGACTGTGTAAGCAGTACTGCACAAGGGTCTGAAATAGAGCTACAGGAAACAATAATATTTCATTCCTTCTTGACAATACTGTTTTGGGGGGGAGCAGGTATTAGTGCATAAGAAACACTGGTAAACAGATTAAATCTGAAAGTCCAAGATATTTTATGCTAGTTATTATTGTATTGTTTAGTATTAAATTGTATTTACCACCTGTTAAACTGTAAAGCTATACACAAGATGATTTAAAATTGCTTTATTACAGCTATACGAGAGAGTAAAGATATGTAAAAAAATTGAACAAGACTGGTCACTATTTTAATATGTTTTTGGCAAAACAATGTTGGTATAAAAAAGCATGAATGTTTCTAATTGCTGAGTATGTAGTTTAAAATAACAGGACGTATGCCTTTGGTGCCAATTCCACTAGATATTTCTAAAGTGACATAAACATTTTCCAAGATTTTGCTTAATATTAATGTTATTAAATTTGTAAGATTAGACTAAATGTACTTTACAGTCTTTGTATGTACAAATGCAGAAGAATTCAGTACAAATGATAGTCTTTGTATGTACAAATGCAGAATAATTCAGTATAAATGATAGTCTTTGTATGTACAAATGTAAAAGAATTCAGTACACATGAAATTAGTGTCTAGTAATGAATATGTGTGAAAAAACACGTTTTAAAAAATGGGTCCAGGGTACCTACTAGATTAAAATGCATGAATAGCAAACAGTCTCTGTAAATACATACCATACAAGATACATTGTAATAAGTTCAAAAGTAATTTGTCAAGTTGTAATATTACCACTGGTTTCAAGTTGTAGTTTTATCATTGGTTTTTGGACCATCATTTTATCTGTACTAGTATTGGTTACCCCAGCTAGAGAAAAAAATATATTAAAATATTGTATTCATACAGCTAATGGACTAATATGTAAATAGCATTCTTCAATGTATACTTCACTGTCAACTAAAGTGTATGGGCAGTTTAGAAATGTGATGGTTAAAATAACATTAAAACTGTATATTTTCAACAGTGTATAAATGCTTGCAGTAGCACATGGTTATTGTCTCATAGTTAATTCAACAGTTGCAAAGAGTTAATGGAACAGTTCTAAGTCATAAATTAAATTATGTAATTGCAAAAGAATAAATTAATCAAGTTAAAAAATAAAATTAAAGCAGACACAGCCCCTAACTGATGAAATATTTTCACAGTATGGTCTGCAAAAGAAAACATTGCTAAATACATTCAGTTTTGGTAGTAATACTTGATATAATTGTACTAACTATGTAAAATTGCATTTTGACTTTTATCAAAAGAAGACTAAAGGTTTTGTTTCTTAATGTGTTTTCTACATAATGTGATCAAAAATACATATTAGTATAAAGTGTTTTGAGTATGTTTAAAAAAAGAGGGAATTGTTAGAGATTATGAATATAAGGCTGAAATTAATTATGTTGTAAATATGCTGAAAGATAAAGCATAGAATAAAAAGTTTGCTTGAATATATGTATAGAGTTTAGCAATCTAAAATGGGCATTCATACTATATGTATAACAGACAGGCTTCTCTTCACAGCGTCAGAAAAAGCCTAACAAAGCAATATTGGAAAGCAAGTATTACATTATTTTCTCATGTTTGCAAAACAAATATCTAAACTCAGCAATGCATGATGTTTTTTTCAATAGGAACAGAACAGATGTTTCCTTTCATACGTCTGTTATTTGATTGCGTGCATTTGTGCATTTTCACATCAGCAGAACTGCTGACAGGACAATAGAAAAGTCTAAAAACAGACATTATGTGACTTCCCACATAAGGCCAAAAAAGATACCAAGAGGAAATAACAAAAGCTATGTGCGTGACTAGCACTCTATATAACAATTGCAGTAGTTCAGTTATGTGAGAGAGGGACAGAGAGAGGTATTTTGTAGAAGTAATCATTCATATCTGTAATGAAGGAAAACTTTGTAAATATATGCTACAATCTGACATAAAGAGTATGTGTCATTTGTTATAAAATAAGCTATCTGTAACTGTGCTGATAGCTGCAAAATATATTTCTTTATCAGTGTGCAATTTGAAAGGCTTGGTGCTTTAAACAGACTACAGATGGAGTCATGCAAAGCTCTGTGTCTCTGATTTAGCAGTAAACAACACAGCAAGACTGTGTGTCTTAATAAGACTTTGGAACCAGCACAACAAAAAAGCAGAGTGCAAATTAAAATAAATTTTTCACTTGTCTTTATATTACCTAAACATGTTCACATTTTGACTTTTGTAATTACTTTCTAAACCATTCAAGCCTAGTGTAAATATTGTACATAGCTTGTTATTATATTAAACTTACTTAGATATATGTAATAATAATGTTGTTATAATGAAAAAATTAATAAAAACTTTTGAACAAAACAAAACTGTTTGCTTAAATAAGGTGTTTAAGAAATACAGTGCACCATGGAAAAATATAAGGTGTTGACTAAGCCATTTCAAAGCACATTTAAGGTTGATGCTTTCATTTAACTGAGGGTTGGATTCTGCATTTAATTCTAACTTCCATTTCAATTCAAGAAACTCAGTGTGTCTACATCACCAAAAATCTATTAGATAAACCAAACAATATCAACTGGTTAAGCACTTTTGTCAGGTTTTAAAGTTACCCACCTTCATCAGAACCTGCTCATGACAGGATCACAAACTGAATATATACAGAACTCACAAGAAATAGGAAACCCATTACCATACATCACATCCGCTGCTTAAAAATACATTTAAAACAATATGTTACAAAGATGCAGAAAAAGCAGCTGAACACAATATACAAAACTATAAAATAAAAATAAAATTAATAATCATCAATCATAAGCACTAAGTTTTAATACACTTGAAACTGAAACATTTTCATTTAAACCAGGGGGATCTAGTGCATTCAATCTGAGTTGCCATAGCAGCTCCTTAAACTCTAGGATTGTTTCAATTGGTTCACCACTAGGATTAACAAACACCCTCTCAAGAAAAGCAAAATTAAACTGATTAATGGATGGGCAATACAAAGTGTGCTTGTATAAAGTCCTACTTGTGTTTCTGTGCCTGATATTCAAATGCTCATATATTCTCCTTTTTAACATCTGGTCTGTCTTCCCTATATAATAAGAACCACTACAGGAAAAAACAGCAGTGTATACAACCCTACTGGTATTACAATTACAACCATGCCAAAGTTTAACAACATCATTATAGCTTGTTCTAATCACAATATCTTGAAACGCTGAGATAAATGTACGTTGGCTACAACAACCACACTTCCTCATACCATTAATAGGTCTACAAATATTATTACCAACATTAAATGATGTTCAGAAAAAAATTGTTTAAGATTCCTACCCTACTTAAATACCAATCTAGGTGCTTCAGCAAATAAAGTTACAAAATCATGATCTGCCTTAAAGATCGACCAATACGTATTAATAATCTGTCTAATCTCAAGTCTAACAGGATGAAATTCAACAACAAAACATTTATTCAACATATCAACATTGGTCCATATTTGCGGCACCTCAGATTGCCCTAAAATTGGACAAAACCTCCCTGATCTATGAGAAGCTACCTCATTCCTGATATCCAAAATAAAACTAATTGGGTAGCCCCTCTCCTGCAACATATGGCTAAGAACATCACCTTGTCTCAGGAATTCCTCACCATCTAAAACCATCTTAGACAAATGGACATATTACACCTTCACTAAGGACGTCTGAAACACGGAATGTATACTATTAAAATGAGGGTAGGAATTAGAAAACAGGTTTTCTAAAAATGGTGGATTTAAGAAAACCACTGTCAAAATAGTGACATCTAAATAATTTACAATGTTATGAGACACAGTGTGAGTAAATCTGGAAAATGAGGTGGAACTATTAATAAAACTCAAAAACTGATCAAATTTTTCAACTGTATCAGTCAATATCATAAACATGTCATCCAGGTATCGGACATAATGAAGCCAGCAATCCCTAAATGGTAAAACAAAAAAGCACTTGCTGCTCCCAATACCACATGATGAGGTTGGCAAATACAGGGGCGCATACAGCCCCCATAGCAACCCCTTGAATTTGTCTATAAAATTCACCATCAAAATGCAAATAATTGTACAAAAGAATCAATTCCAGAAACTTCCTAAGTATCACACAGTCTGAGGGTGATAATGAATTAAAATTTGTCAGACACTGTGCAAAATTATCTAAACCCTCCACTAATGGTGTACAACCATATAAATCTTGAACATCAGTGCAGACAAAAGTAGTATTTTTGCTAACAGAGAACACTGGAAACTGCCTTAAGAAATCCCATAAATCTTTAAGGATATATTTATAGTCTTTAAAATAAATTTTAACATTTTGTCCACAAATGAAGCTAAAGGGAAGGTCTTAGATTTCAAGGGAAAAATAATAAAATATGTTTCCACCAAGAGCATCTATGGAAGCTGGAACAATAACACACATTGAAAATACATCCAAATGTTTTAATAATAAGCACTTTCACCCAAATTCATACAGGCTTCATCAGAGTAAAATAGATAATTGTTTAAAATCCTTACATTCCCAAAAAATGTCATGTGACCCCTTCCATCATACACATTTAAAGAAATATAATCCAAAAAACATACAATACATTCATTCTCCTTTTATGGCAAATTAAAAGCATAATCAAACCACCAACCATAACGTTCTAATTTTTCTAGTATTTCTGATGTTTTAATACCCCTAAATCAAATATATTAAAACTAGTAACAAATGTGTTTTCAACAACACGTTCTTAACCTAGTATCTATTATTATTTTTATTCACAGTCGATGTGATAAATTTGTTTACATTAATCCTTCATGATTTAGGGTTCCAGCTTCCATAGATACTCTTTGTGAAAACATATTTTATTATTTTTCAGTTGAGTTTTAACCAATTTGTTGCTGGACTGAAGGTCTTAGATCTCCTTGCTGAAACAGTGGGCCACATAGGGGAGTCATGGATATCTCTGTAGACCTTGGACAAACTAAAAATTAACAGGATGGTAGGTTGGGAAATAAACTTGTATGAATTTTGAGATCATTCAGCAATAAATCCTTCAAATATAAATCAATCTTCCTATATCCTGTATGCATCTTATTAAGAGACCTGACCTTATATTTACAACCATCCAAAAGCAATTTCTGCGTTCTGCTGGGATAATCTATCACATCCATCATCACTAGCCCCCCAACCCTTGACAAGTTTCGTCACCCTCAAACTGTTATCAGAGGTGACAGAAACCAAAGACTCATGAACATGAGGCTCTAGATTATTAAAATAACAATGATGTACCCCCGGATTCACGAATCTTCCGTGTAAGACTTAATAAGTCTTACTCGGAGGCTGCAGTTGAACGGTATGATGTCAGTGTGCCATGAATATGCATGAGGGCACACTGACTCAACCGTAAGTCTTACACGGACCGTGTAAGAAAGCAGTGGGCGTGTCCAACTGTCAAGAAGTCTAAATGTCTACTCCCCTGCAAGTGATTGCAAAGTAAAAGCAAATACACAAGAGTGAGTCCGCTTAAATGTCCTTGCACCCAACACAACACTCCCTGATATTGTAAACCCCCATCACAGTTATAAAAAGTAAAAAGTTAATTTAATTTTTTTAAATAAAATCCAAAAAAAATGCTCACGTGTTATTCCACTTCCCACAAAACGTACTGTTGCTAAGAAGAAAAAAGAAAATGTGTGGGAAGCAATGTGCAGAGTAAGTTTTATATCCCAAGTAGTTCACTATAAAGTTCCAAATACAATACGAATCAGGTTCAGATGTCTCCTCAATGTAAACAGCCTATGCAGGCAATTGCTGACACCCAAAACCAGCGGGTGTGTTCCTCTTCCTAGTAATACAGCCACAAACTCTTGTTAGTGCCACTCCACAAAACAATAGCTTGTCATGCACAAACAAGTAAATACAAGCGTTAAGCGGAGGTTATAAATATTTATTAAATAAAAACGGCAAGCGCTTTCAACTGGTGGTCTTCTTCAGGCCAATAACAACAAAAGTGCTTGGTGCAAACATTTAAATATACAAACATTAAAAATGCAATGATGTCACATCCTCAATTAATTGAAGTGCATACATTATTTAAAAATTAAAGGGACAGGAAGTGCTGCCCTAATCTCAAGCATAGCTTGTAGTAAGCAACTTCTAAAATCATAAATAAAGCATAAAAATATATCTTTTATTTTATTTTATTCCTCCCCCCCCCTGCTCCCCTTGTATAGTTTTTATTTAGGGCATTTGATATAACATTACATAGTCTTATTGTCAACTGTCTTTATATATGTGTACATCCTACACATATAGACATACACATATATATTTTATGCGTTATCCGCTTACACATATTTTTTATATATGCACACACGTAACATCATAGTTCCATATCTCTGTTCCACCTCTATTAGCACATGACATGGATATTTGGATGCAAGCATTCCACACATGACATGTGTGGATGCATATTTTAGCTCTGTTGAAAGAATAGAAATATTATTTCTTTTTATGTATAAAACATGTTTATAAGATTGATTGTTTAGCAATACAGCATGGCTGACTATATATATATATATATATATATATATATATATATATATATATATATATATAAATATATATATATATATATATACATGCCATATATTTTTATGCTTTATATATATTTTTATGCTTTATTTATGATTTTAGAAGTTTCTTACTACAAGCTATGCTTGAAATTAGGGCAGCACTTCCTGTCCCTTTAATTTTTAAATAATGTATGCACTTCAATTAATTGAGGATGTGACATCATTGCATTTTTAATGTTTGTATATTTAAATGTTTGCACCAAGCACTTTTGTTGTTATTGGCCTGAAGAAGACCACCAGTTGAAAGCGCTTGCCGTTTTTATTTAATAAATATTTATAACCTCCGCTTAACGCTTGTATTTACTTGTTTGTGCATGACAAGCTATTGTTTTGTGGAGTGGCACTAACAAGAGTTTGTGGCTGTATTACTAGGAAGAGGAACACACCCGCTGGTTTTGGGTGTCAGCAATTGCCTGCATAGGCTGTTTACATTGAGGAGACATCTGAACCTGATTCGTATTGTATTTGTTACTTTATAGTGAACTACTTGGGATATAAAACTTACTCTGCATATTGCTTCCCACACATTTTCTTTTTTTTTTTTTTTTTTTTTTTTTTTTTTTTTTTAAATACCCGAAATAGCTGCCCATATTTGCGCGGGTGTGCTCATTGCTTAGCTAGAGTTAGCAAGTCAGACATGGAAGAGCATAAGAAAGAATGTGTATGCAAATCACACCAAATAGCAATAGCGTAATGGTAGGGTGTTCGTACAAAGAAGAGGCGTTCATGATTTGTGTCCCACCACTCCCCTTCATATTTATTTTTAAATCAGTATATGAAATAATACCAGACAAAAATATGTGTAAATAGTAAAATGCAGTGAAATGGCCAATGTAACAGTGAACAAAATAAATATTTTAAATGATCCTGATATATAATTGCCTTCAGCTAAGCAGCGCTTCACCCAGCACAATAGAGTTGCCCATAGTTTAATTACGGTTAACCCAGCGCAATAGAGGTGCCCATAGCGAAATAGAGCTTTAACCAGTGCAATTTGTTTGCGCGGACGTCTGCACCATGCCAACCAGGGCACCATAGGGCACCGAGGAGCAACGTAGAGCAAAGTTGCTTAAATGCAGCCACACCCCCTAGCCTGTCTGGACAGTATGAAAATAAAATAAATGACAAGGTTCGAACCCTGGACTCTGTGCATCACAAGCAAAGTACAGAACTACTAAGCCATGATAACCTAGGAGAAACAGCCACTGTTAACAGACATATACTTACTAATGGTAGCTTAACCATTACTAAGCAGGTCTCCAGTCAGCCGAGAATTAAAAAAAAATGGCCAATCACAAAAAACTGTGGGAAATGCGGCATATTTAAGCCCCATAGGTGGGGATACATGCCATAACTGATTGTAGCTCACATCCACAGTTAGAATGGCTGGTGTCAGAGAGGGAACACGCTTCTGAGCGCAACGTTGGGGCATCGAGGAGTCGAAATACATGGTTTGGCTCCTTGTCCACCGTCATGAGTCAAGAGTCCTGCAGGGCCAGTTCCAAGGGGCGGAGTACAAGGCAGAGGCTTGGAACCGGTTAGCTCATGACCTCACCAGTGCCACAGGCATTCCTCGGACTGGTGAGCAGGTCCGTCACCACCATGCAGACCTGAAGAGACGGAAGCAGGACGGCCTGAACCAATGGATACAGGAGGCCCGTGGGATGCAGAATGCCCCACAACTGAGTATGTAGCCATGGGATGCAGTATGTAAGAATTGATAATTGAGTATGTATAACAGATAGGTATGTCTCAATATCCCTTCATTTACTTTACAGCTGCAGGTGACCGTGCTGTGAATCAGCAAGCCTATGCTGATAGGCTGCTAAGGCTGCTCCACCAGGCAGGTTAGTGATTATTCTGCATGTATTGTTATATAAAATATGGGAGAGAGCATGAAAGAAAGTGTTGTAGTCCAATAATACAGCCATAAAATTGCCTGAATAAGTCCACTTCATGTACTGTCAGATAAAAACGTCAGAGAGGCAGAAAAGGAGTGTAGTAACCCATTAAGAAAGGTAACATATGTCTGGAATAATATCCCTGCAGGCACTGTCATATAAAATAAGTGAGTGAGCCTGAAAAAAGAGCGTTCTAACCTATTAATAAAGGTATAATATGTCTTGAACATGTCTGCCATATGCACCGTTAAAACAAATAAAGGAGTGGGCTTGTGGAAAAGTGTGTACTGCCATTAATAAAGGTCTAAAACCCGGAGTGTGTCTGTTTCACAGAGTTGGAAATATTGTTGTACCCTTACATTATACAAATAGTACTGTTTGAAAAAGTGCTGGCAACCCAGAGTTGTGCAGTCCCATATAAAGTGGGTGATGGAAGTGCTAGTAGCTGTGAAGCATATATACAGTCCGCAACAGTTACTGGCTGGCATGCATAAGTAAATCTGGCACACATGTAGCATGTTATTTTTTCCCCAGTAATGTGAGTGTGTGTCAAGAAATGCAGGGTTCTGTACAAATCGAAGTGAAAATGTCATGTGAAAACATCCCAGATATGCAGATAAAGAAATAGAAATGCAATCATGAAATATGTAGCAGTAACATCTGCATCCTGGACAGTTAGTATGTCAGATATAGGTCAGGCATATATTGAACTAGCCAAACCCATTACACAACCTAATGAATGGTGGCAAGTGTAATAATACATGTAGGGGATAAACACCTGCAGTCACTAGGAATGTAGTGTAGACTAAAAGGTAATTATAAGATGTTAACCGAGGTTTTTTTCTACACCCTACTGTATGTGCATAAACCATGCAATTCCACACCTCAATGGGTATGTGTAATCTTAAATATTTGTTGGGACATATGTCCTATTGTTCAATAAATATTTGCATTCACGTTAATGCATGTGCCCTGTTTAAACACCACAATCATGGTGGCCTGTTGCTACCAAACATCCCTGCATGCTGTTGGAATATCCACTGTGGTTCAATATATGCATGTGTTATGCTTGCTGTTCAGCTGTTGGAACCTTGGTGTGTTGGGTTAATGGGAATATTACTGCATGCTGTTACAACTAATCTGGAATGCTGTTGTTTATGTTGTAATTAAACACACCTAATCACAGAACGTATGGGAAGGCTGGTCCCAGCGGACCCACCTGTCCCTCCTCAGCTGGCGAGTGCACCTGGCACCAGCAAGTCCAGTGCCCAGCCCGGGCTCCCCTCCTCCGTTGGTCCTGTGCCACCTTCGGGTGGAAGCACTGCAGAGGATGGGGCCCGTCCCTCCCGAGCAAGGTTGGGTGGAGAAGGGCCACCTGTCACCCTTTGAAGGGTCCATGTTGTGGTACGTAGGGAGATCCAGCATTCAGTCACTGATCCCCTATGCCAGCTCGAGGTAAAAGTGGCGCATCTCACGGGTGAGCCTGCCTGTCCTACACAGCCCCCAGCACAGCCACCCTTGGGGCTGTGATGGTGCAGTGATGACTGCCCATGGGTGGGGATCTCAGTTCCACTGTTACCATCTGTAGGCTCATGGGCTTGCGATTTCCAAATATCTGACCCAGTCAATTGTGTACACCCACCCCATGTGTCTTACACTGCCCCTGTATGCATCTTGTCTGTCTTGTCCAGTGGCGGCTGTTGACTTCAAATCAAAGGGGGGCTGCAGGAGACAGCTGAATGGGTGTGGTCAATGGGAATGGGTGCAGCCAACTAGAAAGGGGAGGGGCTATGCTCAAAACCACAAAAACTAACTAAATACACTGTCGTGGGTGCCAAACCGTCATTATGAGGAGTCCAATCAAGACAAAATGAAGTGTAGAAGAATAAAAATATTTCAATGCATTGGCTGCATGACAGCCTAATATCTAGATGGAAACAAAAAGGTTGTGAGGCATGAAAAAATAAATTTCTTTTTTAAATACATTAATGGAATGCCAGTCAAAATCAAGTATAAGAAAAACAAGCAGCACTCAAACTCAAACCACTTCTTGCACTGCAGTTCCAATTTATATTCAGCTTTATTAAAGGACCAAGTAACATGCTGAAAGTAGAAATCTCTGATGCCCCCACTTGTAAAAATGTTCCTTATCCAAAAAAAGACCTGCTGCCTGACAACTATCTACTTGTTTCATAGGGAAAACATGATCAAAGTAAAAAATGAAAAGCAAACAAGAAATAAGCTCAAGATACATTGCTTAAAAGGATTACTGTACAGGTTATGGGCCACACGATTGGCATTCTGTTTAGTTTACGGGTAAAGCCTGCAGAGATGACTGAAGTCTCCAAGTGTAATAAGCTTCTTAAAATAATGTAATCCTGTCCCTTATTACAAATACTGTCATATGCATTTCAATACCAAAGGCTTATACATTATGTAGTTAAATATTCTCTACATGGTAACAAAAGAAAGCCTTTCAATGTTGACATTTCTTTAACAGTATGCTTATTAAAACTTACTTGCATCTTACAATCTCAGCCAAGCTTATATGATGGCCATTAAATTATTGCTACTTAAATACAGAGCAACAGGCACTTTGAGTAATAAGCATAAATCAACAGTACAAAAAATGACAAAAACCAGACCATTCTACAAAAATCAAGGACAGATGAAAAGCCACTGTAGTACTTGTGTCTACCTTGGATGGGGGGGGGGGTACTCTGCACATTTACACTGCATAACTACTCCTTGCCTTTCTTCAACACATCCAGAGTCACTACATGGGGAGTGGGGTGCAACAAGTATGTCACAATTTGAAATGTCTCTGGCTGACTGTGATGACCCTGACATTTGTCATACCTCTCAACCTCAGAGCAAGAAATATGGACAAAGCCATGCAAAGAAGTGGGACAAAGGCCCAAAAATAAGGACAGTTTTTAAAATATTGCTCTTATAAACTTAGAAAGATAATAGAATAGGTCTTGCATTAGTATGAATTTTCTGAATGGTATGAAATCTGAAACTCAAATGTCATTATTTTCTAACTTCAGTCTTTAATGGTTTGTCACGAATTTGCCAAAAAAACCCACAATTTTATGAAAAATGGACCAAAAATGTGATGTAAAAATATAAAATAGCCACACAATACAGCTGGGAACCTGTCAAAGAAGGGACACTTTAATATTAGTACTGCTAACTTGAGCAGCTGACAAAATAAAATAATCTACATGCATTTCTGAAATAAAAGTAATATATAACTCTAATTATTACAGTTATTTCTTAATTGTAAACCCTCCATGTTTTCTTCCAAAATTGCTATTTTGCGGAGGGATTATTAGGGGAAGAGCAACATTTTGAGCCAATTTCAGGGATAGTTGAGAGGTTTGGCTATGCCTAATTCTATAAAGCAATTTATTTGCATGTACCTCTCAACCTGTTAATGCAATAAATTTGGACAAGGCCAAATATATTGGGGGAACATATAAACAGTACTAAAAATTGCTCTTGTATAAACTGAGACAGTTGATAGAACAACAGGTCTTACTTTAGCATGCATTTTTCTGAAGGTTATGAAGTCGGAAACTCGGTGTGTCATTGTTTAGTGACTTAATTCCTAAATGATTTGCCAGAAAACCACAAATTTTATGAGGAACAAACCAAAAATAAGAAGCAAAAATCTATTAATTCTTTGAGAATCTGGACAGTTGGGAGATATAGTTCATCTGGGGCTAAGTTTGCCTCCCTTCCCCCTCACAAAATCATGGTCGAATGGAGCCTCCCCCTGCAGCCATTCCAATGATCCATTACTTGGCTATTTCACTCCATTTACCCTAAACACTAATGTGCATACTGATTTATTTCTATGATGATTTGGACTTCATTTGAAAGTTTTATTTTGCATTTTACAGCACAAACACTAAGACATCTGCTAAACAAACTTAGCATTAAAACTTGAAACTCACATTCATTGAAACAGCATTGAAACCCACATTCAAAGAAAATACATTTTACCAGTGGCAGATAAAGATTAATTCTGGGCTGTTTTCAAATCATAGGCCCCTTGCATTGAAACATACATGTGCTCTTTGATACACCTTCCTATTGTTTTGAAAATTTTTTCCAGTAAACAATGAAACAAAACGCATGCACCAATAATGACAAAACTGCCCAATTCAGAACATTTCCATCATAAAAGTCTACTCAAACTTCTACAGTCCACCATTATCAGTAAATATGCATAATTCTGCAGTCCACCATTATCAGTAAATATGCACAATCTCTGAATAAGTAAAAAATGTATCTAAATTCCACATTAAATAAATCTGTAACTAATGAAGATGTTGCTGCTAGCAAACACCTTTATATGTCATGGTTTCATCGAAAAATAAAGTGTCTGATGCCCCTGAGGAATAAATTGCCTATATTACATTAAAAATAAGCTAGTAATATTGCAATAGGAAATGAATGGATGACAAAATGATAACAGGCTCATAGTTAGTATCTTAAGTTTTTCAGTATGGCAGCATTCACCCCTTGTGGGAGTAGAACCAACAACCTTCTGCATCAAAAGCAAGCATACAATCTGTTGTGCTATTAACAATGCAAGTAGCACTCAACTTCGCTTCCCCTGCAGCTCTCAGCTGCTTGCAAAATCTACTCAATACTCAACTGCATCTCAACTTCGCAGCACAAGAAATCTGGAAAAAGCCAAATTTATTGGGGGGGGGGGGGTCGGGGTCAAACGGCCAAAAACCAGGGACACATTAAACATTGCTTGTATAATCTTGGAAAAGTTGCTAGAATAAAATGCTGTGTTATCACCATACATTTTACTGCCAAGGTCCCTGTGCAAAACAGTCAGAGCAACATACCACTACGCCAAAACAGCTGCTTTGTGAAAGAGAGGAAGACTGAAACTTAAATGGCTATCATTTAATGAATTCAGTTCTCATCATAGCTGTCAACCTCTTAGCACAAAACACCTGGACAAACACAGTAATGAGGGAATACAGCCCTCAGGCATATTCATTAAATTCAGTTATTGCCATAGTTGTCAACCTTAACACAAAACAACCTGGACAAAGCCAATAATGGGGTAATACAGTCCCAAAAGTGTTACTATGTATTTTCTGAAGAATATGAAGTCTGAAATTCAAATGCCTGTCAATTTTACTTCTGATGGAACAAAAACAATTTTCAGCAGAGGCCCAGGGAAAAATACCGCAGACACATGTCTTTGTAAAATGGCAGGACACCAGAGCAAATCCACACAAACACAGGGATGAAATGCAGACTCCACACAGAAGGCAGCCCAGCCAAGAATCAAACCAGACAGCCTATAGCTGCAAGGCAACAATGCTACCACTGCACCATTAAATATAAAAGGAATTAAACATTCATAAACCTGAAGTCTGAAATTCAAATGCCTGTCAATTTTATTTAACATTTGTTAATCAGGACAATCTGACTTGGAATCAAAAAACAATTTTCAGCCGAGGCCCAGGAAGAAATAATGCAGACATGTCTTTATAACATGGGAGGACACAAAAGCAAACCCACACAAACACAGGGAGAAGATGCAGACCCCACACAGAAAGCACCCCAGCCAAGAATCAAACCCAAGAACCTGCAGCTGTAAAGCAACAATGCTACCAGTGTACCATCAAATATCAAGCATTGCAGTATTTAGAAACCACAGATATTATGAGGAACAGATCAGCTAAAATATGAGGCAAAAATATGCAATTTTTTTTTTTTTACAAATGGTGGTGGGTAGGGAATTCAGGTCCTTAACACCACCATACAAGGTACAGGGTTCAAGCCTGAGTATCTCTACCCACCACCATTTGTTAACTGGGGCATTACACACACACACACACACACACACACACACACACACACACACACACACACACTTCAGTTGCATAACTTTCCTCTGTTTTTTAGTTAACCCAAGTGGTTTTCTTTTTTACTTCAGGCCTCTGTTTTAAAGCATGCAACAAAACAGTTTTGGTTTTGTTACACACTTCGCTCATTTTATTAACAGCATGCATTGCCTTGTGTGTAAGCAAATCAGTGTTTTTTTTTTAACTTGATTTGCTTACACACAAGGCAATGCATGATACATAGATTAATTTCATTTAATCCTGACAGCTCACAGCTGCCATGAACATTACTGTAGACTCTTCAGTTTTTTTTTTATTTTTTAACTTGAAGAGTCTACACAGTAATGTTCATGGCAGTTGTCAGGATTAAATTAAATTAATCTATGTATCATGAACACGTTTTATGTTCATTCAGATATAAACAAATTGACAGTTAAAAATAAAAGATGCAGTTGGCTAGGACAATAAAAAATAATATACATTACCACCAAGAAGAAAACTCTCTGTAGTGTAGTGTACTCTACTCTTCTCTTACTCTCCTCTGTTCTTCTTCTTCTTCTTCTACTCTCTACTTCTTTCTTCAGTTCTTGTTCTTCTATCTTCTTCAGCACAGGCTACAGCTGAGCTGACAAAATATAGGCTGCCCAAAAAAAAAAAAAAAAAAAATAGAAATCCAATTCCAATGGCAAGGTAAATGAATCCTTCCCTTGCGATTGACTCAATCAGTCCACACTGTCTTCTAACTGATTGATTCTTGCTCTTTTCTCAGCACATAAATCCCAGGAAGAGAGCGACAACCAATCAGCAGCATTTTAGGCCAGGCACGTCATGTACGTGCCTGCACTGCCTGCGGACGTCGCAGTCCGAACCCCTTTCAGTTCTATGCGGTTTGGAACCGCATAGACTGCTGGGCATCACACTGATGCCTCAATGTCCTCACTGGACTGCAGCAAAAACAAAAAAGGTCTTTATTTAAACCACTGCAACCCGAGGCGGTTAAAGTGCGCATGTGCGTACTTCCGAGTCGCGGACTCGAATTTCGCATTTAAACAAAACAAAAAGAACATCTGCTACTGTCATATAACAAAAGGCATTTTTTTTTCATTTTCTTCTTTTTAGCTGAGGGGGCTGCAGTCCGGCAGTCCGATGCCACGAGCCACCCCTGGTCTTGTCTGTTTACCTCCCCAATCTACCTATCTGGACATACCTACTTCCTTTACCTCACTCCCCACTCTCACCTGAAAAAAAAAAAAAAGGGCAATCTGTACCCACAAAAAAGTTACGCCCCATACATAGCTGCCCATTTCGCACACATGTCCATTGGACATGTAAACTGGTAATTATAATTGGCAGTACAACATACTTTTTTGTCCTCACCCCTCTCCCAGGGGTGGAAGGTTTCAAATATCACTCCAAATTTATTGCATATGCACAGATGTTGCTGGTAAAGAAATGGGCAGCTATGGACCTTCCCTACACCCGTCCTGCATATCCCGAGCTTGTTTACCTACTGTCTGTCCCTCTTTGTACCCCCTTTTTCACCACTTTCCTATCTCCCCATTTTATTTTCTTTAAAAGAAATTAGCACGGGGGTTAGCAGGAGTAAGCACTTGTAAGCAGTAGTAAGCGGGTTTAAGCGAGTGTGCGCATGTGTGCACTTAGCTAAGCATCGCGCAAACCCACTTACAACTGCTTAAAAGTGCCTTAGTCACTCTATGGCAGGGCCCTTGTTCTGCTGAGCAGCAAAAGAAAAATCTCTGCTAGTCTCAAAACCCAGACCATTGTCACAATTGACTGCATGAATTACCACTAAGCCACAGCAGATATGCAAATAACTGGGTTGTGAAATAAATATACCATGCATTACAATGAGGGAATGTAAATGGAAATCAGGAATGGTATAACACAAATCCTGTTCTGTGGGTCTTTACCAGCAGTTGTTTTGGAATTGCATGACATGACTGTGAAAGGAGAACCAGCCATCCTAGCAGGGAATAATGTTACAGTAGCACCTTACAAACACCACACAGTATCAGACCAGGATAAATACTGGCCACAGGAATACAGTGCAATAACCACATTTGTATGGCAGTTAATTGTGTAAGTCAGAAATAAAGTACATACTCCCATGTATCCTGAGTTAGCACTTGAAGGGGTGAGTACATGTCTACACTGAGAAATGTGTACTGGAAGCAGCAACATTCAGGTTTAAGTACAACATGCATATAACTGGCTACAACCCTAGCTTCAGATGAGAGACATATACTAACCTTCTGACTGACACAACGGTGTCCAGAGCAAACAAGCATGGGCCCCACCTTGGACAGCTGAAAGGGCTACGCCTACCTAACCTAGCATTTTATAGCAGTGGGCTGCAATCACAGTGAGTAATGCAATCACCACACAGCAGGCAGCATGCAATTACTGAATGGTGGGCAGCAACTGGTGCAGAGGCTGTCACATGCATAACTGCAGATACCTAGAAAATCAGGCTGTACCTGCAGTCCACACATGCAATTCTATCATTGCAGGTGCTGGGAGATAGAAAGAGAGAGAGACACGGACACAGACAAAGACAGAGACACAACAGAGAGAGAAACTGAGACATAAATCGAAATAGAGGGGGAAAACCCAAAACAAACAACCAAAAAAAAAAAAAAAAAAAAAAAAACCTACAAAACTCTAACACATGGAGCAGGATAATACAAAGGTAAGGTATGTAACTCACATGTATGTGTTGGCATGTAGTAGATGTTCCTGAAGAGTACTCTACACACTGCAAATCATCCATGTGTGGCAGCAGTACGTATCTATCTGTGTCCGCACATGTGCATAGGGCAAGGGACATACTGCAACTGTTAGTGAAGGGTGTACAGATATCTGTCATTGAAGGTTGATATGTGCATATATCTATGTAGGTCGTAGTGTGTGGCCTAGAAAACAGCATGCAGTGCTGAGATATGTCATGTGGTGGTTAAATGCTGTGGGACTGATTTGTCAGATCTGCTGTGTTACAGCCAGTGAGGCCTGCTAATACTACACTGGCTGAGGACACCCACATGCATTCTGCACAACACTGTGCAATATAATCACATAACTGTACATCCCTCAACTGTTGCATAAGTGATATCCCCACCATGAAAGATGGACTGCACATGTGCCTATATGTACATCCATGTGTACAGCAATGGATGTGTACATGTATGTGTATAGATATGCATATATATATATATATATATATATATATATATATATATATATATATATATAAATATATATAGCTATATAGAGAGAGAGGGAGAGACAGAGTGACACGGGGTCATATGTACTGCAACAGGTGTGTGGTGACCAAGGCATGGACTGTAGACAAGTGCTGATACTGCAGTGCCATTCCTCCTTTCCAAAACACTGTACCCATTAACTACCACATAGTTAGAGATCTACCTAACAGTGAAGGTGTGATAAGGGAACATGGGACACAGGTGGACAGTAGCCTCTGCTTTGATGAAGACAGTGCCACACTACACCTGTAATCAGTCAGTGTGTTATGTGTCATGATAACAGGTGTGTCATCTATAGAAATATAGGGCAGTGTTCTCCTCTACCCATCACAATGCCCTGTGTGGTATGTACCTCACATGACAACTACACCAGGTGAAAAGACCACAGACATTCCTTCCAAAGGGTAATACTGGCCGCAAACAGATGCCCTATGCAGACTGACTCACAAAACCACATCTACACTGTGTTGCATACTGGCCACACAGAGGTGACCTCTGCCAGACATACAGAGTTATGTCACACCCATAGCTGGGTGACAACCACCATGGCAACATATCACAATACTTCCGGGATACACGCTCTAGGGCCCTAAACCTTTTCAGCTCACTAAACAGCACATGCTGGAGGGATAGGTTCCCATCTCAGAGATATGCCATACACCGGAATAGACCACCTAGCAATAGCAAACAAGGCTCCTCCTTAGCAGTTGTCATAAATACCCCTGATGATTGTGTGGGAGATTGGTAATACACCCCAGGAAACTCCTCTGTGGTTCTGGTTGTCAGGGGTAAGTGAAATCAAAGTGCATGCATGTCAAAGGCCAGGTTAGCATATGGCTAGGCTGCCGTAGGCCCTAGGGCCATCAGCATATTACCTACCTAGGACACTATGCACTCACACATGTACTCAATGCAATACCTGCTATGTGAGGTTGAATAAGTGTAACGCTGAATGTGTGCAAGGTCTGTAAAGGTGTGATAACTTAGTGTGAAGTTGTATCTGACATGGTAGTATCTATCCTAGCTGTGAGGACAGCAAATGATGTGTAATGTATTGTTAGGCAGATATAGTAGTACGGCATATAATGTGAGGTAGTTCCTTGTTGACGAATTTGGTGTCTCATTGTAGGCTAAAGCAATACATGTATGCTTAGTGAGTGGCACTGCTGGTGAATCCAGCTCCCATATGAACTGTAGTACTACCAGAAGCTGTAGGCCTAAACAGCACATTATGGTGTGTGTTCACATTGCTTGGAAACACTGTCATCTGTGTTTCCTGTAGTCTGCACAGAGGACAAAACTCAGGCATAAGGGTGTGTAAGTAGTGGCACACAGTACTGTAAGGTACACATGTAATGCTCATCTGTGTTGGCATACAGTGGTGTGTTGTATGTTTGTCTGATGTGTGTGTAATCATGCCTGTACAATGGCTGCAATCATATGTGTGTTACAGGGTATACGTGTGTATCCAGCAACATATATACTCTGTTACAGCAGTATGCCACCTATAGTAACAACTGTACACATCTGTTAGGCAGGGCTATGGCATCAATGACTAGGGTGTTTGACTGGTACTACTCTACCTGTACTTTACATCCATTGCAATGGATGACATCTCTGTTCGTGCATTGCTGTGATATACACCCCTGTCTTGAGGTTGTGCAATGTGTCACAAACAGTGTGTCAGGTACTGTTGTATAGTGGTGTGATATATAGAGTGTGCCAGGCACTGTTAGTTAGTTGTGGCCTGAGAACCACTAAGTGGTATTGAACGTGTGTAACCTCTGACAGACAATAGGATGGTATATACGTCAGTAAAGTGATATCTGTGGTTAAAGGTGTAAAGTCTGCCACAGGATTCGCTCACACATATTGTTCATATCTTTTTCAGCCAAATGGCCCACCAACGCAATCCATCATACACAGCGGATGAGGAAGAGGTGATACTACAAAGCCTATTGCAGCAGTACACGATGCTGTTCTCCAAAAGCAGCCAGCACCAGCAGGAGCAGACTGCACTGTGGCAGGAATTTGTTCATCTGGTAAATGACATAGGCATGCATAAACGGACATATGAGCAGGTACGCCATCACTGCAGTGATTTAATTAGACATGTCCGGTGGCATGCGTCTGATATCCAAAGACAACAGCATGCCACAGGTGGTGGGGTGGCCATTCATCCCACCCTCACTAGACTGGAGGAGCTGCTCCTAAGCATGGTGGCTCCTGGACAACAGCAACATCAACCTCTGACATGTGTTGTCATGGAGGCCGGAGCCACCCAGCACGTCCACCCGGAACAAGCAGGAAACACACCCTATCTGTAGACGACAGTTAACTGTACTATTAGATTATGTCTACGTGAGATGTGTACTGTGTGTTTAGCAGGTCTGCTGCCTAGTGTTGTGCAATACTGATATTTCAAATAATATCTCTACACCTGTGACTGTTGACTGTTATTATACTGCAGTTTAGCATACCCACTGTAGCAATGCCACAGTTGTGGCCGCTGACTAACTCTCTCATATTCTCATAGGTCCCTCTGGTGTGACAGCAGGGCAGCCGATCCATGCTTGTGAGTGTGTTATACCTGCAATGTTGGTAATGAAATATGCATGTCATAGGTGAGGTGTAGGCCATGTACACGTAACACACCTACGCATAATGCATGCAGTGCATGTTTGCTGTAAGATGTTGCACAGCTCAGTAATGTCAGTAGCTGTCTCACTGACATACAATACACAGAGCATAAGACACAGTTGTGGCAACCCTGTACTGCACATTGTATAGGCATAGTTGCAACACCTATACACAACATAACACGTTTATCATACGCAGTATGCAAAGACATGCTACATATGGCGTAATCACACACCCACTGTAAGGTCACACCTCAGTATCCCACATGTCATCCACACACACATGATGTACCTCAGGGGTAGAGGCCTATCATGGGGCTGTGCAACACTCTTCAACACATAACACAGTCATGTTAGGCAATGCTTCTTATTGGGCACCTCATACACCCATGTACAAAGTGGTTGTGTAATAGTGAACGTAGCCACGGCACTGCAGTTCAGGTACGGCATGCTAGGCGGTGGTCTGTCACACAGTAGTAGCCATGAGTGACCACAAGTTGCATGATGATGATGATGATGGCACATGGTAGTACACCCCATCCAGTTACACTGACCACAGTACTACACATAGCGGTCTTTGCTTTGCACCTCAATGTTGTGTGTGTGTGCAAACATATGCACCTATACACAATATGCATAGCATGTTGTGTGTGTGCTTACATATGCCAGTATACACAATATGCACAGCTGTCACCATCTGTACAAAGAGTCACATATATGTCCTGGAATGCTATTGGGTGTATAGGTCACATGACACACATTGGGTATGTGTGGTGTTTAATGTTGCAGTCATGTAGCATGCCATGTCATGGCTGGCATCGACATATCTGCAATATGTCCCACACTCACCATAACCACTGTACAATGGCCATGTCGGGCATTGGGATTACTTCACATCTACATGCACCACTCATCCCATGTCTGTACAATGCATGCATTTGCTACACCTGTGCCCACTATTAATTGCTATGGACACAGACACTGTAAGCAGACATGGCAATCTATGTGTCACACAGATAACACATGCAGCCATGGTATGTATACCATTGTGTGATGGTGCACAGGACATTGCAGACCAGATAATACTTGCACAGCAACATTGTGTCCATGTATACATTGTGTTCCAGGGTGTAGTCAATCACTGAACAACTACACACATGCATCACAGCCATATACAATGTCATTAAATAGGGCCATCAACACTTGCACTGCATGGTCTTGAGCAACACATATTCTGCATGCTGACACGTGTGAGGTGACTGTTTGCCCTGTGATACTGTCACCCACCTTCACCCACTATTGTGTATGTGTTGGATTGCTGGTGTGTGTGTGTGTGTATGTGCTGTGGTGAGCAGTGTATTTGTGTGCCTGTGTGCATGTGTGCATGTGCTCATGTGTGCATGTGTGCATGTGCTCATGTGTGCATATGCTCATGTGTGCATGTGTGCATGTGTGCATGTGCTCATGTGTGCATGTGTGCATTTGCTCATGTGTGCATGTGCTCATGTGTGCATGTGTGCATGTGTGCTAACATCATGTACAGATTGTGAAGTGTGTTTCCTGTCTTCCTTCCACAGGTGCTGAGTTAGGGATGTCTGAATGCAGCAGGGAACCTGATGTCACTGCCACTAATAGTTGAGATGATGAGACATGTATTGTGGTACAGGAAGGTCTGTCAGGGTCTGTCGTTGGTCCACCAATCGACAGTACACAGTGTTCAACCCCATCTATGCTCACACTCATACTGCCAATACATCCCTCATCACCAATGGCCTTAGCTGAGGGACATCATACAGTCGGCATCGACCAGGAGAGTGTGGTACCCATGGCACGTGCATCCCCTCACAGCAGCCATAGCTGGATTACTGGAATGGTACCACATAGGCAGATGTCCAGGGGTTCTCGGGGGGAACACCACTGGATGCATTGCCCCTGGCAGACGTGCCCCCAGAGGTATTACAACCTCCAGTATGTTCCAGGCTGTAATGCAGGCACAGGCACGTATGGAATGGTACACCCGACAGGGACTAAGGGAGCAGACGGTCCATTACACTGCTATCAATGACAGCATCCATGACCTTGCCAGTGCCATCTGAAATTGCACCAAGGTCATTGATAGCCATTGGAGGAAGACATTAGATGTCCTCCACAATGTGTTAGCCATGGGCCAGGACCATGCAGGATGGATGGGAAGCCGACGTGGATGCATGCCAGCAACAGCATCAGCTGGCAGTCGTCGCAGACAGACCACGGTTCACAGCCGCTCCTGTAGTGGCAGTAGCAGCCCCAGCAATGCTGGGGCTGGCCTGTCCATTCACCGTCCTAGTAGACCACGTGCATTTGGCACTGGCCAGTCCCAGCAGGGACATGGGTCAAGTCATCATGCCTCTGCCTCTGATGATAGCACCCAGTCAAGGTTGGTACCCAATACTGCCCGTATCACCCCTGCCAGGCACAGGTACCGTGTCCATGGCCAGAGACAGTGATCTGTACGGCCTAGCAGGTACAGTCTGTGGCTGTCCCACAACCGCCCTTATATGGCAGCCACATGGTGGAGTTTTGTGCATGCAGACACACACACATTAACCAAACAACTAGGGCTCACACATACACACACATTACATCAACATTGGCCTATGTTGTACTGTTGTCCTTCACACACACACACACGCACACACACACACACACACACACACACACACACACACACACACACACACACACACACACAGACATGTCGATTGGATGGGTCAATTTCGGGCTCTGGCAAACCAGCAACACACCCTGTGCATATGATGACACCTGTGCCACCTCCTGTCATCTGTCACATTGATGCAGGAATAGGCTAACATGGTTCTGATCCACAGGGTGACATTATAGCAGTGTAGCAATAGTAGCACGTTGCCAACAGGAAAATGTACTGATATCCTTGTAGGTATATCTGAGCAGGCATTATGCATCACATCTCTGATAGTCATTGTAGCACATTATTTACACCAGTGTTAGGTCTGAGTATGTATTGTCCACCCATGTGCCACTTGGCTGAAGTGTACAGTGTTGCCAGCATGTGTTAGTGAGTGGACAGTACGTGTGTGATGTGTGCATTCCAAATTAGCAGGTGTACATCTGTGAACATGGTGTGTGCACACTGTCTGCATGTACGTGCATAGTGGACACATGGGATGTGCGACACACCCTGTTGTACACATTGTTAACATCTCATGGTAACTTTCGATGGCCAGTTTGCATTCTACTACAGATATGTACTAACATGGGTACACATGTGTGTATGACATGGGTTGACACTATGCTGTGGGTGATACTGTTGATATCTGTCAATGATATGCAGTCTGGTAGTATACACCATCTCAACAGCATGACTATAACCAATCATTAGATGATGTCCTGACAAATGACACACAGTTGTAGGGAACTCAGTAACAGCTGGATCCTTCCGGTACTATACTATAACAGTAACCAGTGGTATTGACCGCCACACATTCCTGGGACCACACCTGTGTGGTATATAGCCCTCTTAGGTACATGCAAACACACTAGGGATAGGTCCATCCACATCTGGAAATGCATGCATTGGCCTACACTGCATTCCCAGCATGGGATGCATATCCTACACAAGGGTATCATACAGACAGATACCTGTTTTCCAATACATGCTGTATAGTCGTAAACCAACTATGGCATAGTCACCCACATTTACTAGACATACTATCCTGACTGTACCACATAGGTGGTAGGCCTCAACCTGTATGTTGGGTACCAATATGTACAGACAGACACGTGTTATGTCATCTGTCCCTTGGTATCCACATATCCATAGGTATTGTGGGGTCCATCAGTGTTTCACATAACACATTAGGAGCCTACATGCATATCCACAGGGCTGTTGTACACCTATAATGACTGTCCATTACTGCCAGTCATTGTTGTGTATGAACATGTGTGACACATACCCCAGGCAATTACCCTCACTCACAGTACTCTATAGTACGTGTCATGGATGTGTGTGGTACAGATGACCTTGGCCATGGATCACGACAGTGGCCAGGCTTGTTGCATACATACATATGTGACCTATGATCTGAGAAGCAGCGGCACAATCTGTCGAAGGAAACAAATGTATTCATGTAGTATGCAGGCTTCACACCTATGTACTGATTGAGTTCACATGTACACATATTCATTTGCCACACAGATACCCGATGTGTGCAATGCACATACTCTTTTAATCATATGTCATACCGTAGTAAAAGCAAAACATACACTGCATTGACCACCTGTGGCACACGCACATTGTGTTTGCAGAATTCAAACCTCTACTTGACTATGTTATGATACTAGAAAGATACACATTAACACGGCGCACTATATGCTTTCATGGGTGTTTTTTGTTCTCCAGATATATTTGTAGGATGCTGACATCATCAGACATTCCAAAGGGGGATGTACCTCTTTTATTGTGTTTTCCCAGTCTCCAAAAAGTATACTCCTGACAAAGGAAATCACACACACACTGCTTGCAGGATTCAAACCCCTACCTAACTATGCTATGATATTACAGAAACACACATTAACATGGCACTCTACATGTTTTATTGGGTGATTTCTGTTCTCCTTGAATATTTGTAGGATGCTGACATCAGCAGACATTCCAAAGAGGGATGTACCTCTATTAATGTGTTTTCCCAGTCGCAAAAAAGGTTACTCCTCTCAAAGGAAACCACGCACACACACTGTCAATGCTTGCAGGATTCAAACCTCTACCTAACTCTGTTATAATACTGGAGAGATATGTATTAACACAGTGCACTATATGCTTTACTGGGTGGTTTCTGTTCACCTGATATATTTGTAGGATGCTGACATCATCAGGCATTCCAAAGAGGGATGTGCCTCTTTTAATGTGTTTTCCCAGTCTCCAAAAAGGCTACTTCCCTCAGAGGAACTCGCACACATACACCACTCCCCCCACACACACACTGTCAATGCTTGTAGGATTCAAACCCCTATCTAACTATGTTATGATACTTCAGAGATACATATCAACACAGCACGCTATATGCTTTATTGGGTGGTTTGTGTTCTCCTTGAATATTTGTAGGATGCTGACATCAGCAAACATTCCAAAGAGGGATGTACCTCTTTTAATGTGTTTTCCCAGCCTCAAAAAAGGCTACTTCTCTCAAAAGAAATCACACACATACACTACCAGTGCATGTCAGATTCAAACCCCTACCTGACTATATTATGATACTGGAGAGATATGCATTAACACAGCATGCTATATGGTTTACTGGGTGGTTTCTGTTCACCTGATATATTTGTAGGATGCTGACATCATCAGACATTTCAATGTGCCTCTTTTAATGTGTTTTCCCAGTCTCCAAAATGGCTACTTCTCTCAAAGGAACTCACACACTGTCAGTGCTTGCAGGATTCAAACCCCTACCTAACTATGTTATGATACTAAAGAAATGCACATTAACACAGTGTGCTATATGATTTACTGGGTGGTTTCTGTTCTCCTTGAATATTTGTAGGATGCTGACATCAGCAGACATTCCAAAGAGGGATGTACCTCTTTTAATGTGTTTTCCCAGTCTCAAAAAAGGCTACTTCTCTCATAGGAAATTATACACATACACCCCCCCCACACCCACTGTCAGTGCTTGCAGAATTCAAACCCCTACCTAGCTATATTATGATACTAGAGAGATATGCAGTAACACAGCATGCTATATGTTTAACTGGGTGATTTAGGTTCTCCTGGTATATTTGTAGGATGCTGACATCATCAGACTAGACATGGGAATGTGTGTGCACTTTCTTTTATGCAATCCCAGGAATGATCCATTTGGGTCGGCAGGTATCAACAGGTTGAACAGGACCCTGTGAGTCGCACCTTGTGTGATCTATCTGTGGACACACTGACATCCCTTCATATGTCAACACATATCTATGCACAGATTGTTGGTTTTGTGGATACAACGTGTGTCTGTGATGTTGATGAAGAGCTATGCAAAGTCTATGTGGGAAATGTTTAGCTCTGTTCAGTGATGTATGTCCTGGGTGGCTGCCTTTCAAATGGTGTAGCATGTTTGGGAACCATGATCTGCACATGAACATACCACAGTTGGTAGGGTTGTATGTTTGTCAGATTCCAATAGCTCTGTTTATGACTTCAGCCATGATGCACTCCATGGCCTTGCAGATCAGACTTTATAGGCTTACTGGACTATATTTCCCATGGTGTATTGTGCACCCACACTTGTGGGGAGTGCCATATGTTGCTGTAACACATGCGACGGTTCCAGACCCTGTGGAGTGGGTGAGGCTGAACAGACTGTTCAGGCGCAGGGTCTGTTTGTTCTGTAGTGCATGCATGACACATATTGGGAAACATTGTAATCCAATTGCTGCCATGCTTTTGGCTTTGGGGAGAGCTGGTCAAGACATTCTACACGTGATATCTCCTGGTATGATGTCAGGGACTATTGTAAGTGGGAGGTGGTTATGCATATATGGACCTGTTTGACAGGATGTCGGCATTGTCAGTAAGGTACAGTTGGCCCTGACTCAGGACATATATGAGTGTACATTACTATTTATGACATAGCTGTAGGACATGTCATGATTCTCAGTCTGGACCCCTTCTCAGCTACTCTTTACAAAACACCAACAAACCTGAGCACTAATCCCGGTTATACTCATTTACACACTTAACACCCTACTGATCCTTTTTGATCAGGCTACAGAGTATGTCATCAGAACATACTGGCATGTCCAGGGGTCGGTTTCGTGTGCACTCTCCAGTCCAGCTAGTGAATATTGTAGTTATGACACAATGTCACATCTGCCTCATGTACACAGACAACCCTCTCCCTCCTCCCAACACACTCAGATATATGTGAGAGATGCAACAATATTGACATACAAGAGGCTGAGCTCTCTCGACCCATGACTGGCATGGTCTATCAGGTGGTGGAGGTGACTACACACAACACATATCAGTCTCACATACACCGATAGCGACAGCAATCAAACCACATTATCACACATACACATACTTGGAGGCTCTACATACACTCTGCCTAAGCAGCAGAGACCTCCAAAGCAGACACACAAACAACAGCTACCCCACTACAATACCCACATATCACATAGTTTACAATGTCAGTATGCCACACAGTCACTGCCCTTCAGGCTAAACAACACACCCGATATACATGTAATGGGTGACACTTAATGTCAGACACACTGACGTCCCACTCACCAGGCCAAACAAGGGAATAGTCACTTTGAGCTGTCTCTCAGGTGCCAGGATCCACCACATAACACATGCACTCAGGTCACTCCAAAGCAAGTCCAGGACTGGCTCCATCATTGTCCATGCTGGTGTGTACAACCTCAGATGTTCCACCCTGGACCACATGACATGATACATAGAGGAACTCTCTTATCATGTAGCTCAGGCCAGTATGACCCTGACCTTGTCTAGCATCTTACACTCACCAAGTATGATGTCTCAGTATACCAACAAACATCACGTTTAACAGTTGGCTAACATACTGGTGTTATTCAAAGGGGATACAGTGTCTGTCAGCCTGGGGTGACATGCTCGACATGCCACGTAGCTTCCCTATGGACAGCTTGCACCTGTCACCCTTGGACATTTGAATACTGGCTAAGGCACTTGCTGCCACCATACTGCCTTATTTAAGTGAGGCTCAAGAGACAGACCCACCTCCATAGACATTGAGTACATGACACTGAGGGTAATGCTGCTCAACACCAGATGTATTACCCTCACATTGACCACACTCAGGAATCTCCTCAGTATGGAGAATAGCAATATCTGTGCACTAACAGACACATGGTTCAGGCTCCCACATGCATGCCAGCACTACCAGGTTATATTTCGTACCATGCTTTCTGACCACATAACTCAGAATGGCCAACAGAAATAGGGGGGTATCCATATACATCACAGATACACATATCTCCGGGTTGGTAGCACTGCACAAAGCATCACAGACCATACATATGCACCTAATATTGTACAAATCTGCCTTTTGGTTTGTTGCCTGCTACAGACCACACTCACAAACTCAGCAACCACACTCATCTTTCCGGGGAACACTGGACAATATGACGGTCTCCCCAAACACCATTATATTGGGTGACGTCAAATACACACACACACACATGGACTGGGGATAGTACTCAGGCCCCAACACCCTCACCCAACAGTTGCTACAATTTGTAAACTCATATGCTATGGCATAACCGGTCACCACACCCACAAGACGGGACAACAAATTGGACATGATCATCACCAACATGGAGACTCTATGTTCCACACCTGCAATATACCCCTCATTGGTAAGGACAGAACATACTTTATCTCACTGGACATCCATATCTCGTCCCCACACCCATCCTGGATAATCTTGGTGAACTTCCCAAAAGCAAACATCACACTTCTCCAAACCACGGTGGTATCCTTCAGAGACCCTGGGTCAGTGGTAAGTATGGCTCAGACTGCTGAATCCTTAACATACACAGTCTATGGACACCTAGTGAACTGCATGGATCATGCTATCCAAAATAATACCTGGACTCACTACTCCATTGGCAGGGGACCTGTCTGGTGGACCCGGCCATTAATGCGCTATACAACAAAAGGAGAAAGCTACTACATGATAGAGCACAATCCCAGACAGGGAAGGCATCTGTAATCTGTACTAGCAGACAGCTACAATCACTCGTGTATTTATGTCAGGGCTGCTTCTAATGGACAATTGCACCAGACACATTGGACACTCACAAGGCCTTCTTCAGTTAATTAAGGTACCTGGCTGGACACTCACTGATATGCTGTGTGATACTGCATACTGACTGAACATACCCTGAACCCACAGACATTGCCAACATCCTGGCAAACAGGTTCAATGCAGATGTCTCCCCCCATCCCCCCTAAGGAGGTACTGTCCATCCCAACAGAGTGTAACCTCCCTGACATCACGAATAAAAAGGTGAGTGCTGCCCTCCCCACAGTGGACAACACAGCATCAGTGGGACCAGACAGTGTCCCAGCTTGTGTTGTACACAGCCTTCATGACAGACGTAACCCTCACATTACGTCACTGTTCGATATGAGGGTTTTTACAGGATTTGTACCCACGGACTGGCGTAAAGCGATAGTGGTCCCGCTCCACTGAATACTGCTATAACAGACCACAGACAATATCGGCCTATAGGGCTAACTAGCCTGTTCTGCAAAGCTATGGAGTGTATTATAATGGGACTCATGCACATAGACATGGGAAACCTACAGACACTGGGTCCTACACATTACAGCATTGTTGTGGGCAGATCTTGCCTGTTGGACCTGTTTGTATTCTTTAAACAGTTGCCAGGTCCATCAGTGTTGGGACGGTTGTCCACACAGCCTGCCTGGAACTTGCACAACCCTTCAACACAATACCCCACACAGCCATTATGCATAGGCTCACCGGCATCAATATCGACACATATCTCACACAATGGATTGCTACCTGGATCAGGGATAGCACCTACATGCTCGGTGTTGCAGGTGCCATGTCTGATTATACACCAGTTACACATGGCATCCCACAAGGCTCAGTCCTGGGACCTCTCTTGTTCAGTATATATTTGTGTGATGTACAGGCTATCACAGGAGGGATATGGCTGCCCATGTTCACAGATTACTGCAAACTGGGTGCCACAATCAACTCTCGAGCTGGCACATGCATACTCATACAGGGTCTCACAAAGATAGGATGACTGGTGCCTGAGCCATGGCCTACGGCTACATGCCATTAGTTGCATAGTCATACCCTTTGACAATGACAACATGCCCACACATTACCACATAGGTAGTAATCCATTACATACGGTAATAGTTGTTATGGGTTTGGGGACACGACCTGTTCGTACTCTCGCCTTTGACAATCACATTGCCAAAGTGGTTAGACAGAACTTCTACATAGCCCACCATATCCCACATGGTTTCACATGTTGATCACGTGTGGTCATTGTGCCCCTATACTCATCACAACCATGCTTGGTTACTATGCCACATTTGGGTTGTACCTTACCCGACACCTGAAGCAACTGTAATGGCCACAAATGTTACTCATCAATCAGATATAGGGACTCGCACTCAGATTGTGTGGGTGGCCTAATGGTTAAGGTATTTGCCTTACAAGCACAATGTGCAGGGTTTGAGTTTCACAAGGGATAATTGGCTAAGCTTAAAATGGCTCGAAAGGCTAGTTAGCTTAGTATGAACCTATGTAGGGACTCACACAGATGTCCTGCACAGTTCAGATACAGTAACTCCAGCTCTACTCAATCACTTACCACCTATGCAGAGGTGTTGTGTGCCTGTGGTTTAAGGCAATATCTGACCCAGAATTAATGGACATGCTACACCTCAGGATATCCAACCCCCTGGAGCTACACACTCCAGGGACATATACCTCAGCACAGATATGGATAGGACATGCTGGGGGGACAGATTATTATCTGTAAGGCTCCACTCACTGCAGAGTGTAGTCCCAGTTTTGCATAAGCAGAGCCACCCATTGACCACCTACAGGTGACATCTTGACAAGTGGATGGGTGATCATATGTGTACCCATGGGATATCTTCTGGGTCAATGCTAGACAGAGGCACAATGCACTAAACATAAATGGGCTATCTTGTGTGACCTACTATTCACGGGCACAGTGTTCTGATTTGACTGGGTTGCAGCAGCCAAACACACTCTCGCTATGCTTGAACATGCCCTAGGGCAGATAGCCTAGTATCAACCTCTGAACCTATGACAATGTTCATGATGCACAATGTTTATTGCTGATACTGTTTGCAAGTTTTTATCATCTTTGCTTTCCCACTTTCTATGAACCGCTTAGGTATCTTTATGACAGGGTTCCACTATATTATATATGTGTCTGTTGTCATATAAGTGTGTGCACAGGGCAGATTGCTGGATAGTGAGAGGTTCCTGGGTTAACACATGCAACTGCCTGATTTGTGTGGCCCAATGCTGTACTCCAACATGGCTTAAGTGTGTGAGCATGCCCAGTTAAGACTGTCAGTGTTCTGTTGCCTGACATTTGTCTCATGTATTCAAGTGTGTGAGCATGCCCAGTGTGACCTTTCTGTATGTTGCTGTCTGAGGTCCACTACATTTGTTGATGTATGTGTACATGTCCAGTATTAACATTTGTACTGTGTGTGTTGAAAGTCAGGTTCTATTCTTACTGCAGGACTCACCTTTGTGTCATAACTCGACAGGGATTATGCTGTGCCTGTAGGGTTTCCATGGAATACTTTGCATAGACTTATCAACATTTCTTCTTACAGGCTATTCCCTGCAATATTGTCATGGTTTAGTGGTTCAGTACTATGACTGTAGTTCACAGTATCCTGGGTTCAAGGACGATTACCGCTTATATTTTCAAACTGAGCAGACCAGACTGCTTAAAGGCCAGTAGAGCAACTATGAGCATGTTGGCTTTTGTTCAGATATGCCCTACTTTGACCCAGTTTGTCCAACATTGCTCAATATTAACCATCATTGCTGGACGTTGGCCAATATTACTCAACATTGACATTTGTACTAGTTGGTGTGTGCGATTTGGTTTACATATACTACATAGGTGGTAAATGCTGTTTAGCACTGCTTTATTATGCTTAACACATGGCAATCATGCCTCAGGTGTTGATGCAGGGCTGCCTATGTTGGATGCACATACTACACTCCCTATACATGTTTGACTGCAGGTAGTGTCAACGTAGGCATCCCTTTTACTATATGTGCGGGTCAGAGAGAGGTATAATTTCCAGAGATCCTACTGAGCCAGTGTATGTGCTATGTGTTGCCTCTTTGCCAAGGCCAAGGCATACTGGGCATGCCTCCTTCTGCCTACTGGGGCAGGCTCAGGTTGTTCCTCCTCCGAGTCATGCTCTGCCTGTGATGGCTCTGGCAATGGTGGGGGGCTGTTTGGCCCAGGCCTATGCTGGTCCTGCTGCAGCTGTTTTCGCAGGATCATATTATATAGCATAGCACATACCATGACAATTTGGGTACATGTAGTTGGTGAGTACTGCAAGGCTCCACCAGATGTGTCCAGGCACCGGAACTTTGACTTGAGCAGCCCAAACATACGCTCGATTACATTTCGTGTTTGTGCATGTGCCTCATTACGGTGTTCCTGTTCAGGTATGTGTGCATTTCTGATGGGTGTCATCAGCCACGGCTCCAGTGCATAGCCAGCATTCCCTACTAGGTGTCCATGTGGGATGTCCCCATTGGCAAATGTCTGGTACAGCTGCGTCAGATGCCAGATATGGGAATCATGGTAGCTTCCAGGGCAGCCAGCACGCACATTCAGTATTATGCCCTGGGCATCACACATGACCTGGCAGTTGATGGAGGGGAAGCCCTTGTGGTTGAAGTAGACCCTACCCCACTTACCGGCTGGTGCTTTGATGCGTATGTGCGTGCAGTCTATTGCACCCACTACCTCAGGGTATTCCGCTATTTGCTGGAAGAGACGCATATTGCTGGCCAATACCTCACGGGAATTGGGAAAGTATACATGATCTTCGACATGTGCTGACATGGCATCCAGGAAATGGTGCAGTACCCTGGATGCTGATGCCTGTGATATTCCCATTATATCACCAGTTGGTCTCTGGAAGTTACCTGTTGCTAATATTCTGAGGCCAACACATACCTTAGTTTCCACTGGGATGGGTTCCCCTCTGTTGGTTCTGTGTGTGAGGCATGGCCTGCACAGCTCAACAGTTTGCTGCATGAGGTTTCTGTCCACTCTATTGCGTTCCACTATCTCCAGCTCATGTAGCCCCTGGTAGGTTACCCTGGGTCTGTCCACTCTTCTCCGTCTCCTTACTGTGGGTTGTCCAGCAGCATTTGCATCATCACCACCCTCAACATGTTGCATATGTCGCCTTATAACAGCAATGGCAGCCCCTAACATTTTTTGCCTCAGTGCAGCTTTTTCAGTTTTCACTGCTATTAGCTTACTGCAGTGTTGCAGTGTCTCTTGAGAGAAACATAATGAATTGTTGTTTGCAGTGTTTTAAGTGCTGTGCTGGGTTGGGCTAGTGTTCTGCCTGGGTAATTGCCTGATTCTGATTGTTTTCACCTGCTAGCTGTGCTAGTACTCCCTGGTAACTTCCCTACTATTTGGTGTGCCTCCTTTTTCCTTTCTGTTTCCTGAGGGGGAGCGCCGCGCACACAAGCACAAACACGCGCACAGCAGCTAATACGCGCGCACACATGCTTACACAGACTAAACCCTGCTTATTCTTGTTAAAACGCACGCACACCAGCACAAACGTGCTTACAACTGTTTACACAGCCCTACATATGCTGACTCAAGCTTACACGCGCGCACACTGTCTTACTCGGGTTTACTTGCGCGCACACACGTGCATGCACACTCAGCAAGAAACTTTGGTGTTATCCACAGCATACACCTTCCATTTCTTGACTTTACCTGGCCTACCTGTTGACACACCTCTTTCAATGATATGTAATTGTTGGCTGACACATGACACTTTGCTCCAATGAGCTTCACTCCTTTCATACATACCCCCCTCGTGATGTCACCTATCTTCTACTCTGTTACTCCCCTTATCTTACTCCTACACTCCACTGACTGTGCTCATTTCCTATGTAAACTTTTGATTCATTATCCTAACTCTCATTTGCATAGGATTGCCTACTAATGCTTGGTTACATCTCTTAGACTGAGCTTCCCCCATTAGCAACCTATACTCTGTGGCCATGTTGTCTTCAGCCTGCCATTCACTTGCATTGTAAATTAATTTTTGGTATAAAATTCACATTTGTGGATCTTAATTATTAATTTTCTGGTTTTTAGGGTGCAGCGCGTTTGCGCTGTGCTGAGCTACAGTTAAACCCCGGAGATCAGGATGAAAAAAAAAAGTTATTTTATTTCTATTTTGAATCACTTCGCATTGCCAATGGCTGTATTTTTGGCCATTGGCATGCTTCCTCCTGTAAATGTATGCTTTTTTTGCAGCTGTCACGGCTCCGTTTTGCTATTTGCAGAACCGTACTCAGTTATCAACTGAGTACATTTCTGCAAATAACACTACTCCTAATCGGACAGGTTCGGGTTTCCTGGATCGCAAATTTACCTCATTGGCATAGCTTTCACCTGCAGTTGAGGTAATTTGCATATCCAAGCCCTGTCCGTGTAGGACTAGTTTAAGGAGCTCTGTTTCAGGCCCCTGTAGGCTCTTCCTGGATCGCTCGGTGGACATGTTGGCTGCATGGAGTCTTAATCTACTCTTAGACTCCGTGCAAGCCTTCGTGAATCCGGCCCGTAAAATTATATTAGTCAATTAAAAAATCTCCCATCTACAGAGGTCCTAGAAGGCACTAGTTAATGGTGTATAAGGTGGAATAAAAGTACTCCTTTTTCTAATATCAGAATCACTGTTGCAAATAGACACATCCCCCAGGGTAACATTATAGTGTTTGAATTAGAACCTTAACATAAAATGTGCTCTGAAATGACTTGGGTCATTTTTAATTTTGTAGTTCAAGCACTACTTTACTGTTGTTTATACGGTTCACATACCACCGCACACCAGAAAACATTGGGTGCCATTTTTCATTATGGCCATCTTTAGGTGGTCTTATTTTGCTTACATGTAACTGTGAATGAATGTAAATTACTGTTGTTGTTCAATTGGTTGCTAGGCTACTTTTATTGCATACTGTACCATTTTTTAAGCACTGCATTAACTTTTTGTAATTTAGTTTTATGAAGAAGTCCTTGAAATTTAATAAAGAACAAAAGTGCTAATCACAAGTTTGGCTTTTTTCCATGTACAGCTGGGTGAAGAAGTCTAATTTGCATTTATTAGTTTTTAATCTTCTTAGGCAGTAGGACAGTTTATTTTGATGTGTGTGTGTGTGTGTGTGTGTGTGTGTGTGTGTGTGTGTGTGTGTGTGTGTGTGTGTGTGTATATATATATATATATATATATATGTGTGTATTTATATATAGATATATGTATATGTATCTCTCTCTCTATATATATATATGTATATACATATATATATATATATATATATATATATATATATATATATATATATATATATATATATATATATATATATATATATATATATATATATATATATATATATATATATATATATATATATATATATATATATATATATATATATAGGTGTGTATATGTATATATAAAAACTTTTATACTGCTGAGACAAAAAAATGAGCCGAACATGTGTTTAGCGATTTCGTTCTTTTAGTCTCAAGAATTTCTTCCGAAAACGTATGTGAACAAAATAAGATGTGATGTCTATAATCCTATAATCTAGGTACAGATGTCAATACAAACTTTTAATTGTATCCAGTAGCAATCATCAGTAAAGCAATTTAAAAAAGTAAAGATTTAAATGCACCTATGGGTGGAAACTGTAAAAAGCAATAAAACATCAGTAGCTAAAAAGATTGGTGAAAATGTTAATCTAAAATGTCAATGTAAAACTGCAGTAGATACAGTGACCAATGCTGAAAGAAAAGCACATGGGTTACCTAAGCCACCTGAGAGCACCCTTAATATTCACATTCTCATTTAGACCTGGGTATGACTCAGCATTTACCTGTAATTGCCATTTCAATTCTTGGATCTCCTATCAATTGTCATTGTCACCGTAAAAAAATCTCAACTTGCTTTAAAAGAAGAAATTTAAACTTGATAAAACTCTTGCAATATTGTAAATGTTTTGCTAATGCATTATTTCAGTATTTTAACAGACAGCCATGCAATGCTTCTTGATGTGGCTTGACAGTTTCTGTGAAGTTTTCCCAATGTAAAATTTAAAGCAAGTCATGCACACCCCTGTATATAGTACATTTTTGCTATTATAATCAAAGTATTTATGAAATGTAACTTTTTTTGCTGCAGTGTTTAAAATAAAACTACAGTCCAGTTTAAATGTAATCACACACAACACAGTTTCCGCACACAAACATGCCTGGTGTATTTTCACTGTTTATATTATGTGAGAAAGTAGGTGTATCTACAAGTGAATTAGTTAATTCTTGACTGCTTGTAATAATAACCTAATTTCTAGATATGACATTTCTTATTGGAGTTAAGTCCTGGCAAGTAGTAAGGGGTGAACCGATTGTTCGGTCCAGACAACCTTCATGTTTGGTTAGTAAGGGGGATTAGTTCTGGCTGAATAGTTGACTGGACATGCAATATGTGGGGTTCAATTCCGAACCATGACTGGACTTTGGTGCAGAACCATTTGTAAGAATGGGCTGAAATTTAGTTGATCATGAGCTACAGATTTCTGTAAATACACAATGAATTAATTGTTTAGGGTAGTTTCTAGCAGTAAGTAAATCACTTAGAAAATGGCATTCTTCCATGAACGTTTTATATTTGCTGACAATCCACGAGAGCCTGAGAAATTGCCATCTTGGAATGTTCTTTTTAATAAAAAAAGGGTGCATTGTGTTAAAGTCTAAATATTTTTTTCTGAACGTCTCTTTTCTGTAAATGTTTGACTTCCAGCTGTGTGTGTGTGTGTTTGTTAAGAGTAAATTCTGTGTCCAGGAAATGCACCTGTCTACTGTAACTGGAAAGCTTAAAGGTCAGAAAAGGAATGCTGTTCGATAGTGAAGACACAAAGTTCTTTAAATTATGTTCAGTACTTTGCCACACAAAGAAGATGTCATCAATGTAACATTTATGCAGTCTTATATATTTAAATCCAGGCAACTTAACAATAGTTATCGGTTTCCCAAGAAGTAAGCACAAGATTCACGCATCCTGGTGCCATCTTTGAGCCCAAAGCAACCCCCTTTAATTGCTGATATAACGCTATTAAAATGGAAGAAATATCCTTGCAAAACCACGGAGATCACAGTACAAATAGTGCCTATCTTTTCTGTGGTGAAAGCCGAAGTTTGTAGTAAAATAATACCTTCCATATGTGGAATATTTGGGTCTATATTAGAACATCGACTTTTTGAAATGTTGAATGTTCTAATATCGACCCCTATTCAGGGAGTGCTGACAACATCGAACATTGAATTTTTTCTCAGGGAAAAAATTTGCTGTTCCGACACACATACACACAACACAAACACACCAAACAAACAGCAATCTACACACATACACCTAAAATCCTACATCTAACCCTACACTAAACTCTACACACAGCACTAGCTATCCACTTACCTTAACCCAAACCCTACCCTAAGGTCCGTCACTATCGCACACTCACCTCACCCTTGCCCTAACCCTAACTCACCTACCCCACGCTAACCCTCACGTCCACACAATCACACACTTACCCGACCGGCTCCCTAACCCTAACTCACCTACCCCATGCCCTAACCCTCACGTCCACACAATCGCATGCTTACCCGATCCTGAACAGTAACTTTCCACCACAGTGCTGAACATAGCTAAGCCACAGGAATGGCCAGCCAAATTCCTTCTCTAGGAAGAAATTCAGTGTTCCACAGGTTTGCTATTTTCAGCGTTCGCTGAATAGGAGTTGATATTAGAACATTCGAAGTTGTGAAACTTCGATGTTCTAATATAGACCCGAATATTCATATATAGGGACTCTATCTAGTGTTCCAAGCATCTCATCAGCAGATGTAGGTTGATGTAAGAAAAGTTCATTTAGAAATGAGTAAAAAGGTGTACTTTGAACAATGGGATTCAGAAGAAAGTCTATGTATTCAGAAATCTTTTCTGCCTTTGTTTTTTTATTTGAAACAATCACTGGCAGCTGGTGACATCAAATCAAAGGGGGTAGCTGCAGGAGACACCTTAATGAGGTGGGAACAACTAGAAAGGGGTGGAGTTAACAATACAGGGCGGAGCTATGTTACAGAGGGAACAACACTGATCATGCTTACCATTTTGCATAAAATAATTGTTCAATCACTATTGCACATGCTCAGCTGTCTACCAAATACTAGAATAAATCATATTTCAGAATTAATGATGTGTTTAGGTTATACTATAACAACACAAAACCTAAACATCTCTAAACAGTAAAAAGTGGTTGGTCTTGGCTGCATGAAACTATTATGAGTACACATGATATAGTAAACATACATTGTACTGTATCAGGTAATCTGGAAAGTAAGTAGATTTAGAAATCCCATTGTGTCTTAATTTATTATTCACAATTCAAGGTCGCTCCCACGCTTAATGTGCCAGTGGTTCTGAGAGACAGTGACACAGGCTTGTGACAGTTAACTTTACCAAAGTACATATTAATCTTGCAAAACCAGAATTACAGCAGTAAACGGCAGAGCCAGTCAACGAATTTTATTCACAAACAGTCCACCCTCCCCATTACCGAACAAAAGTACCTGCTTTGACCCAAGCAGGTTTAAAATAGAAATAATAATAACAGTTAGGTTACATAACTTGTATTAATTTCATTTAGTTGACAGAAACATTAGTCACAACTTCTGTGTGCCAGCTTGCCTTACACAAATAAACATTTCACTTTATTTTACTTTTGTTTACCCAAGTTTGTTTGCTTGTCTTTAGTCAAAAAAATCATTTTCAACATATGTCTGGGGAGAAAAGCTCTAACATATTACAAATGTTTTTAAACAGATATTCAGTACATACACAAACAAATATGAAATAATATACATTAAGAATGACTCATATATTTGATAATTAGATAATAGTCATCTGACAGTGCAGACAACTTTTACAGTCTTGCAAAGCCATAATTACAACAACAGTAAATAGCAGGACCAGTTGCTTCATTCACACATAGCCCCAGTCCCTATTGCCTACCCCACCCACCGTATCTCATTTGATCTTCTGAGGTTAAAAGACAAAAACAGGATAAAAGACAACATTGCTATTAATATACAGATTTTTTGTCACATAAACAATAGCGACAGTTCAGAGCTTTTGGTCGATCTTACTTCACTCAAATGCACGTTACTCTTGGAAAGCAAGTCAGAAGTACAGCAATTAGGCCAGTCATTTCATTCACACATACTAGGCATAGCCTCCAGTCAAATTGCCTACCCACAGTATCTGCTTTTAGTCTACAAGGTTTAAAATAATGAAAAGATAAAACAATGGTCATATTACTGTATTTCTTTTGCAGCACATAGTCAAGAGCTTGCAGGTGATCTCACTTAAGCTTATTCTTCCAGTAGAACAGGGCAGATTGGGATTGCCCAAGTTAAAGGAATATTTCAGAGCAACACAGTTAAGGCTCCTATACATAGCACAAGCAGAAACATATAATTTAAAAAGGAAAGAGATGATGATGAATTAGGGAAGCTCAAGTAATGGGGATATACTGCGATTTTGGATGCAGACCTTTAAGAAGAGCAATAATAATCATACAGAATATTATATTTCTAAAGTAACAGAAGGTACTGTAAGAACTAATCTAACACAAGAATGGAGAAAGGACATTCTGCCAACAGGGATGACTGCAATTAGGGATACGGACAATAGGCAAGAGGAGGCAGGAATATATTGGAGAAAATAGGCAAATGAACCAAGATATTGGGAGCAAGTCATTAGAGAGGGGGAAGGTAATAGAATGGAAGACACCAATAATTTATTTGGACTGCAGGTTAGAGATTGCCTTCCACATCAAGGATTGATGTCAAAGTATAGGCAAAGAAAAAAATAGGGGGGTCCTAAATGAAAGACCAGCACTGGTAGAGTTTTTGTTAGAATCTAGAACAGAAGCTGCTGTTAAGAAAGGAATTATTAGTAGAGCATATAAAATATTGCATAATAACTATAAGAATCAATCAGAGAAGTTTAGAAAGGAATGGAAAGGGAGATTAGATAAGCAATTCACAAAGAAATGATGGGGGGTATATGTATGTCTCCCAAATACGCAACAAAATCTAGAAGATTTAGGAGTTTTGCCTGGAAGTCTTTACATAGGTATTTTTAGACCCCAAGAAGGCACCAAAGAATTTTTTCTCAGGTCGACAGCAAATATTGGAGGTGTGATGGGGAAGAAAGAGGAAACTGGGAACATATTTTCTGGGAATGTAATGAGTTGGTGGATTTTAAAGATTCCCTGCAGTCTGCAATGTCGGAGATGGTGAGTGAGCAAATTGGAGTAACTAGGAAAATGATTTTTTTGAGCTATGATACAGAATAAGAATGGTCTAGACATAGTAAGGCCTTGTTGAGTCTAATTACAAAGGCTGTCAAAAAAGCAATTACTAGAAAGTTGAAATCAAAGTCTAAACCAACTTTACAAGAAGTAATAAAGATGGTAACATAGATAATAGGGGTTAGGATGTTAGAATAATGGTTAAGTTATTCACCTTGCAAACACAAAGTGCAGGGTTTGACTCTCACATGAGGTAACTGGTTAGGCTTAAAATGGCCCACAAAGGAAATTAGCATAGTACTAATGAACTGTGAAACTAAAACAACTGGAACTGGGATCTTTGGAAAAGGGCAGGAGCAAATTGCGTAGGAAATAATGGGAAGTGTGAGATCAATACATGCAGAGGAGGAACGAGGTTTAAAAGAAGGCAGGATTTGAATGAGCTATGTAATGGCTGATTGACGATGACTGGAAATAATAAAAGTGATATATAATGTTTGCAGCTACAGTTGTGTTTGGCACGGTTTGTCAGCTATAGTGTTTGCAACTGAGGTTGTGTCATTATGGTTTATTTTCATTTGTATAAATGTAAGATTGTCTTTGTCATACATGAAAATTTAATAAAGATATTTTTGTCTAAAAAAAACCAGTATTCATCATTGGCTGCAAACTTAATTAAGAGCTTATCAACAATAACAGTCTATCTACTGCCGTGCAAGGCAATTATAAGGCATCACTGATAGAGCAAGCTGGAAACAAGAGTGAAATAAAATCAGCATTGTATTTCTCAAGACCCATTACCTATACTGAAAGACAGACCACTAAAGTTCATATTGTCATTGTGGCAAATTCTTATTCAGCTCAGCTGTAACCTGATTCTGAACATTACTGGCTTAGACAGTCTGACTGCTCAATAACTGCTTTACAGCTTTACATATGCTTTAGGCAGTCACCTAGTCTAGTTTTATTGGACCCATTCAAGGTTAATGTTCTAGAATATGCCCGGTCTTTCACCCCATCAACAACAGCTGCCAAGCTATAATCCTGGGTGGACACCCCAGTACCATCAAGAATCTTTTCTACATGATCACTTCATCTCATATGGCCAGTTCTTTGTACTACCTATAAAGGCACTGCTGGTAACACAGTAGCATAGCCAGGACATAGTATGATAATGAACATAAGAGGCTTGTGGCCTCACAGCAAGCTGGAATATTTCACTGAGATGACTAATGTACATGTAACTGGTCATCATTTTTTTATTCACTGCTGCTTGCTTTATCTGGATGAAAATGTATCAAGTTATCCACACACATGACTTTCATAGAGAGACTGCTTTTGGATGTATTGAAATTGACCAAAATTAGAATTAACATGAAAAGAGTTTGATTATGTTACTGAAAGCTGACTTATGACCCCGTGCCTTCCACAAACTAAGAATAACCAAGTCCAACATCAAAACTCCTCAAGGTAGGTAATATTTCAATGGATTGCTTTCAGTCACCCCAAAGCTATGCCAGACAGATCAACAGCTATGCCAGATAAATCTCCAAAAGGGCAGTTCTCACACAGCCACTGTTATCTCATATTTTTCACCACATATTTGCATAACATTTCTTTTTGTAACTGACTGTTCCTTTTAGCTACAGACATTTATTAAACTGCTCACCATAGCTGAGCCTGAAATTCATCAATACTGATCATTGCACTACCCCAATAAACAAATATAAATTAATAAAAAGCCACTTTCCACAGTAACAGATTGTGCATTTTGTATTTTATCTTTCTGTGTAATTTAATTGCATCACTCAAATCTCTGTGGTACATTATATCATCTAAAATAGTTCACAAAAGCTGCAAAAATGCACCAGCTGCCTTAAGCTCCTGTAGAAAAAATTACCACAGCTAAGTAATATTGGTTTGCGGATGCTGCAGTCACTTGAAAAGCACTCTTTCCTTTGTTTTCCAATCCAGGTCAAACAAGTTGAAGGTGCACTGTCTGCACTGCTCTGTCGGATTGAACGAACTGAACTCCAAAAACTAAGTACTGCTGTTAACTGTTACTCGCTCTCTTTTTCCCAGCATGTAAAGAGAGTGAGAACCAATCAGTAGCCATCCAGCCTTCCACATCACATACTTAACAGCAGACGTGGCAGTCTGATACCCTTCCAATTTACCGCGGTTACAAACCGCATAGGCTTCCTGGCATCTGTACACTAATGCCTCCTCTTCCTAATCTGGACTGTTTTTATAGCAGTCCCAATTTACAGAAACTAGTTTTTTTTTAAAACCCGGAACATGCCAAGCATGCATGCGCATGCAGTTCGTGTTCCGGGACTTTAACAGTGAGTCAGTGGGACTCGCAACTAAGCACTACAATGCACTAAAATTTTTATTTTTAAAATGTTAGTCTTTTGGTAATCTTTTTCTTTCTTTTCACAGCTGGGGGGCTGCAGCCCTGCAGTCTAATGGCACAAGCCGCTCCTGGAAATGATATACCAAAATGGTGGATTGGTGCTGTCTTTATGAATTTTTGCAATTCCAAAGAATTTGCCTAGGCTTGGGTAGGGAACAGCCATAAACTGGGCTTCTTCAAATGAGACAGACAAAACACTTAAAACACTTGAGAAGAACAATGCTATCTGTGCAAAGTTGCGGTTTACTGTTTTAAGGTCAACTGCCCTATAGTAGACATTATGTAATCTGTTTCAAAAATCTCAACATACTATGCCTGCTCCATGAGAATGACACCTGTTCTCTTGTCAGCTCGCATTATTCGCAAAGATCTATCATTTTTCAGTTCACATAAAGCTATTAACTTTTCATGAGTCATGTTAAACCATTTATCTAGACTATCTTTAAGTAGCTCAGGAATGTCCCTTTCACAAACATTTAAGAAGATGTGCAAAGTGTTATACATAGGTGGGTTAAACAACCTTTTTCTTTTCAGGACTGAATTAGAATTTGGCTCTTAAGGCTCCTCATAAATGTCATCAAATAGTAACTTTACGTTTTCTAAGATGTATGCGAAGATCCAGCAATAGGTTTGGTAGATTAGTGCGTTGCACTGGTATGAATGCGAAGCCTTTACTCAGTACCTGGATTGATTGAGCTGAGAAAAAACTATTTGTAAGATTAAACACTGCTGAGTTATGAACTGGACAAAGAGATGTCATTACTGGTGCCTTAGGATGTTTTTCCATGAGCTGTCCTGTGCAGTTCCTCTGCTACTTGGTATCTGTCCACAGTTCTGTCTGCCTGTTGTTATCCGCCCTTTTGGGATCTATTCCAAATCCATTCATCATCTCATAGTTCGTCCTCTGTGTATCCCTCCCCTGCCCCTTGGACGTTGCCCCCTGAACGTGGGAGTTTGCTGGTCCTGTGGTAAAAAATGTCTGTTGTAAATATCAGTGAACTGAAGTTGCTGGTCCATTATTTCTTCAGAGGTTGTTGGGGGTGGGCATAGAGGGGGTGCCATATATGATTACATTGTTGCTGTTAGTTTGTGGTTGTGGAGAGTTTGAATCCAGAGTTACTTGTCTGGACTGTTCCCTGTGGATTTTGAAAGTAATGTGAGGCGGATCTGAAAGTAAACCTATTTCATTGCTCATTCTTTAATGGGTATTCTTGATGAGTTTGGTATTGCAATAGGTCTCATTGCAGTTTCTGTTTTTTTCTATGAGTTATAGTTGCAGTGTGCCTTAAGATTTGTGGGTGAATTGCATGAAAAATATGTTGAAATTGTGGTAGTTCAGAATGTTGAAGAATTGTTGAGTGCAGGTTCGAGATTTCCTTTTTTTTGGTGTGTGTGTGTGTGTGTGTGTGTGTGTGTGTGTGTGTGTGTGTAGGTGGTTAGGTTAAAGCCTTTTGGCCAGTTTGTACTCTGAATGGGTGGTAATCCCAAATTGTTTAATAATTTAGGTCCAAGATACCCTGCAATATGCACCTGGACAATAGTTTCAGGTTGAATGGGCTTGGTCACACCAACCTGCACTTATGGACAATTATTATGGAAGTGTTTATAATATTGTCGGATACTGATATCATTCACGTTATTGAATATGTTAATATATAGTAGCAAAGGCACACTTGGTGTGTTTATTGGCTCAACCTTAGAGGACAAACTATAATAATATAACAAAAATGCAGGACTAGATGCTTATATTGTTATGCAAGCTCACTGATCTACAACTAGATATTGACAATGACAATGACATTGTACTTGGGTAAGGAGTAAACAGCCCCATTCACAATAAAAATACAAACTATGCATGCACCACTGTTCAGTCACTGTCAATAAATGTGATTTGTTGCTCTTGGCTTAATGCATTCTTTGTAATATACATGACTTTTTATATGGAAAATAGAAAATATATTTTACTTGCTAATTACATTATAACTCAGATCTGATGAAGCTCTGTAATGGGCAAAAGTGTCATCTCTTGTTTACCAGCCTGAATCCTGTTTTCTTGTGTTTACCAGAAATGTAGAGTAATCTTTGACACAGGTCTTGTATTAGATGTTATGACAATCAGTTTTAGAAATGTATATGCTATTATCATTCCTGCACAACTAGTTTTGCCTTTTTTGATTTTATACATATAAGGGATGGAGGGTGTGTGTGTGTGTGTGTGTGTGTGTGTGTGTGTGTGTGTGTGTGTGTGTGTGTGTGTATATATATATATATATATATATATATATATATATATATGTATACATATACATATATATATAATATTGTGTGTGTGTGTGTGTGTGTGTATATGTCAGGTGTCTGAACCATCAAAAGTTCAACCTCAATTAAAAAAAATACATAGAATTTCATCTTATCTAAAGATAAATTTCCCAGTTTCCATTGTACTGTGATTTTGCACATGCAAATGTAGGAAAAAGATGACAACTGTGTTTCCAAACTAGTTTGCAATTTTGAGCACCTGCCAGTCGAGCTCTTAACTGGAGCCCATCTATATGTACAATGCGCTAGTTGCCATCAAACTTTTGTTTCAGTCACAGAAGACTGAGCAAAACAACACTGAATGATGAAACGGTAACTTCAAAGGAGTGAGGAAAATGTTGCCCCTTTGCAGGAATCATATTAAAGCTCACTCTGGGGTTCTCACTATTTACAGTGTCTTTGGTTATTTGTTGCAATCAACCATAAGACTGACATTTCCTTATGTAAACATGTATATGGGTGTACTCATTTTTGTCAAAACACCCAAACATCAATGTCCCAAATGTTGACAATGCAAACATTGACAAGCAACTTATGACTAAATCAAGCAACAACCTATGCACATGTAAAATCTAAATTAAAAAAAAAATAAACCAAAAACATTTTTGCAGGTGAGCAAGCACTGTGCACACTCACTATGTTGGGGTCTGTATCCCCCATACCCCCTGCTAATTATATATGCCAACTGTGCAATTGCACAGTCTCTGGGGAAACAGCATATTACCCAACCATGGGTTTCTGTTCTTGCACATCTGTTGACCATCAGCATTGTTGGTCAAAGTGTATTGATGATACAGAGATCAATCTTTACGCTCAAATCAAGCAATGATAAGGAACCTATTTCTGTGTTAACCTATTTACAATCTGGTCTCTCTTACAGTAGAGACAGTGTTGAGCAAATCATATGTATGTGACTTAGAGTCTCACAATACATGTAGTTTCTGGCGGTATTTGCTCCTGTATATAAAACTTCATATTCCAATATCTCAACCACTGTGCTATAATGGTTGATGAACATTGTGACTTTATGGCTGTATTCTGTTTTTCTTGGTTTTTATTAACAGACACTCATATGGTTAAAATTAGTTTTGGGAGAATCTGGTAATGTGTGAGTGTCTTTTTTTGTGGGGTCATTGTATGAAACTGGTGTCGCTCACAGTGTGACAAGTTGTCACTAGATTAGAAACAACACAAAAATGCTGGCAATTTTTTATATATGTTTTGTTCATAAGGTACCCGATGTTCTGAAATAGTATACTGCAAAAAGTTAAGCACATCCTTTGCAAAGCAGCCAAATGCAATTTCTTTTGACATTTAGAACAAATAATTGATAAATTCAGTAAATGTTACAACAGGCTTCATGTCCCAGTCATAGGTTAATCTGATGGACATAGACAAAAAAGCTGTACAGAATAGCATTAGCCGAGAAGAAAGGTTCCACTCCAGTGACTGGCAATATAGGTTAATAAAGGTAAAATAAATGGATTGTGGCATGGTTGAGCCATCAAATGTATCTAAGCATGTGGCCTTGCTATAGCCACTGCTTTTCAGTATCAGTTTATGTTGGTGCATGTATGTGTGCACGTTGGTAGCATACATTTATATTTGTCCGCGTGTGTACATGATATTTGCTGCATGTATGTGTGCACATTGGTAGTATATGTTTATACATGTCCATGTGTGTACATGATATGGTGATCCTCAGTTTTTGCCCCAGTTTTGCCTGTCATGCCAGGTTTGTTTTCTACTTGCCCATTAATTTCAGGATACCGTGAACTGGGTGTTGTGTATGAATTCTATCTGGTATAGAAATCTAATCTGTATCCATATTGATTCACTAAGCAGATGAAGTAACTTCTGAAATGTGAAGATGAAGTCTGAGTAAGAGCACATTTATTTTATTCAAATATGTCAGTGAAAATGTGTACTTCTTCACAAGGCTACCTTTATGAATATTAACGTTACAAGCTACCTTAATTTCAGGATTCTGCTAAGGTGTCAAGAACTGATAGCAGAAAAAAAGGTACTGCTATTACCTTCACTTACTGCCGTGGACATGCTCTTTATTAGCAGACTACAACTGACTCTGTTCAGGGTAAACAGGGGACTGCTGCCTGGTTAAGTGGCCTGTTTGGAATAATATAGCAAGAAAATGCAGACTGAAAATATTAACTAGGATTATAGCGATGCTTGTTGAAAAATTGTAACTTTAACCCACTGCACTACGTACATTAACCCTCCTGATATTGTGAACAGGTTCAGAAATATTTCTGCCAAATTATTCCTTGTTTTAGCTTTCAGTGAGTTACAAAAAGAGTTAGTGATAACTCTGAGTTCTGCATCTCACTGTCTCACTGCAGCCATTTTACCGTGTCACATTCCTAACCTTTTAAATGGATTACCCAGTCTTAGAAAACCATGATCAGGTGGGTTTTGACCATGTTCTATTGGACTATACTCTTCTCACTAGTTGCATCACTTCACAAGTGTAATAAAAATATTTATTACAAGTGCTGATGCCTTGCAACTAGGTGGAAGCAGTTTTATTTTGCAGGGTGGAAACTGGATAACAGGCTTCATTTTTCAGCCATGACCAGCTACTACAGAAAATAGAAAAGGCAAATGGAAAAAAATATTGCAGATAAGAACTACAAAAGCATTTTATTTGTATTCTATGCATATTCAAGTACCTTGTATGATGGCATAAATAGCTTCATAGCCCTTTCCCCCACTGATGGAACAGACACCTGTGCTGAGTTATACACCAATGTTTTATACAAGCACCTGCATAATTGTATTGACTTTGCCATACCTGATAGAACCAAAGCAAAATCACCAAGGAAAAACAAACCTGCCTGATGGACAACTGCTATTAATAGACTATACAACAGGAGAAAGAAATTGCTGTCTAAGAGTAGGAAGGAATGGGATCAAAACTGGAAACATTCCTTCCTCAACTTAAACAAACCAATAAGATGTCTAGTAAAGTCCTGCAAAGCCAACTATGAATCCAAATTAGCTTCCATAACTAAGGATAATTACAAGGCATTCTTTATTTTATATATATATATATATATATATATATATATATATATATATATATATATATATATATATATAAATAAAAAAACTCAAAGCTAAGGCCCAGATTTCCACTGAACTCATAGTTAATGGTACTACATATATAGAACCTGTGGATATAGCAAACCTGCTGGCTGACAGGTTCAGAGAAAACTTCATTCCCATGCCCCCATTACCTATACCCCCAAACATCCCTAACACCTGTTCCCCTTCTAGTATCTCCTCCAGCAGGTCTTAAATGCCTTCTCCAAGGCCAAAAACACAGCCTACATGGGACCAGACAGGTGTACATGGATTTGGTCGTACTGCCAATTGTTGAACAGGGTGTTTACCGAACTTAAATTTCGAAAATTTAAATGTTGAATGGTCAGAATGTCATATAACATTCAATATTTGACATTTCTGACCACTCTACCACCTAAACAAGCGTTACCATGGGTCAAAAAGAGGGGGATGTTTGACGTTTCGACATAATTGCATTCACAATTATGCCATACTGGCGTTCTGCAGTTCGACATTTGGCATTATGACCAAATTCATGCATACCGAACAGACAACATCCCGGCCTTTGTTCTATACGGGTTAAAACAGGAATTAGCATCACCATTGAGCACGCTCTTCAATCACAGCATTGGGCTTCATCTGGATGGAATGGAAAACAGCTACTGTCATCGCTTTGCACAAAGCAGTGCATCCATGGACCCCTGGAACTACAGACCCATTAGCCTGACCAGCCTTATCTGCAAGGCCATGGAACAAATTATCATGGACCTTGTTAAAGATATAGGAAATGTCCAAACACTCAAACCCCACCCAGTTTGGCTTTGTCAAGGAGAAATTATGATTTTTCAACTTGGTGGACTTCTGTGAGACAAATCTGTGCATCTGGCCTACCTAGAATTAGCCAAGGCCTTTGACACAATCCTCCACTCAGGCATCATTGATAAACTCACCTAGCTGGGTATCAACCCATATAGTCTCAGGTGGGTTACAAACCAGCTCACTGAAAGAACTCATAAGGTCAAAATAGGAGACTCCACCTCTTCCAGCAGACATGTAACCAGTGGTGTTCCACAGGGATTGGTTCTGGGACCCCTACTGTTTGGAATTGACTTCTCCGAAGTATAGGATAAAACTAAGGGACTCTGCCTGACAAAGTTTGCTGATGACTGCAAACTGGGAGCAATCATTGAAACCCCCTAGTGATATCAACATCCAGCAAGAAGGTCTTATGCAGACTGACTGGTACCAAAGTCATGGTCTTAAACTTAATGCAGAAAAATGCATTATCATCCCCTTCAGCAAGGGTGATGTTCTGCAAACTGCCACATCAATAGCAATAACCTAAGCACAGACAGTGGTGTGAGATTTGGGCACACAGATTGACAGTAGCCTTCGATCACCATGTCTCCATAGTGGTAAGAAAGGAATTTTATATTGCTCATCTCATAAGTAAGGGCATTGCCCTCAGAAAAAAAGATGTTATAAACCCCACTACACTCTTCCCTCATCAGGCCAATAATAGAGTACAATGATCCCTTTGGTATGTTCCTTTCTAAACACCTGCAGCAATTGGAGAGGCCACAAAGGTTCCTTACAAAAAAAAAAAAATTGGGGTCTTCAATATCTGGTTTATGTGGACAAACTGAAATCATTGTCACTTTACTCTACATCATACAGACTGCTCAGAGGCAACCTGTGTCTTGCATACAGAGCACTCTCTGACCCACTTTTAATGGAAATGCTACACATTCACAAGTCAAATGGTACGTGGGTCACTCGCTCAAAGGACCTTAATCTAATATGTGACATCAACAGAACTTGCTGGAGAGATAGATTTGTCTCACAGAGGTTGCCCCATCTTTGGAACAAGCTTCCTATTTATAGGTTCATAGGTGTGTAGTAGGCTAATAACCCTGGAGCCTTTACAACCCTAGCCCAAAAAAACTGCCCAGGCACCGTGCCACCCAATGTTAGTTCACAGTACCCCCTATCCAGTAGGGCAACTGGAATGATCCCTGGAGTGAACTTTACCATTCCACTAATTAAGATTTCTCTTGAAGAGGGCCAGCGAGGTGCTCTGCTTGACATGAATGGGAAGCTTATTCCAGAGTATGGGCAGTCTTTGGGAGATGAACCTGTCCCTCCAGCATGTTCTGTTAATTGTGGTAATGAGGTTGTGATCTCTGATGCGTGTGGTGTGGGGGGATTGGGATTTCTTTAGGTGTAGCATTTCAAGTATGGCTGGGTTGGACATGGCTTTGTAAGTCAAACAGAGATCACTTCTAAGTATACGATAAGAGACTGAGAACAGCTGAAGTTTCTTGAGTCTGTCCATGTAGGACATGTGTTTAAGGCCTAGGATCCTTTTTGTGAGGTACTTTTGTGGCCTGTCCAGCTGTTGTAGGTGTCTGGTCAGGTCCTTGCCAAACAGGATGTTATATTCGATGATTGGTCTAATGAGGGATAAGTAGAGAGGGATGTTGACCTCTTTCTTCCTGGATGTGAAACCTTTGGTTATAAGATGTACTTTCTGGCTGTCGACCTGAGTGCCCAGATCTCTTATGCCTCCTTCAGTGTTCAGTGGGCTCTCATCAACGTGGTAATTCTTGGGAACTGAGTTTTTTCCAAAGGGGATGATAATGCATTTTTTGGCATTAGGCTTCAGGCCATGGTTCCGATGGGTCTATATTAGAAGAACTAAAAGACTAAACATCGAATAGCGTAAAGGCTGAAAATGCCAGACCTTGAACTCACTATTGTGGGGGGGCTGCACCCCCCCTGATAAATATGTATACCAACTCTGAGATCACACTACTGTGAGGAAAGAGCAAATATTCTGATCTTCGTTGTACTGCGATCTCACAAAAAGCACTTTGAGGTCTGGACTTTTTGGCCTTTAGGCTGTTGAATTTTTAGTCTTTTTGTTCTTCTAATATAGACCCAGTTCCGACACCAGTCATTGGTCTCAGAGAGGCCCTTTTGTAGGATGTCTACATCACTTGGGAAGTTGATAATGACTCCTAGCTTGCAGTCATCAGCGAATGTGGTCAGCCCAAGTCCTTCTGTGTTGGCCTGGACTTCTGAGAAGTAGATGCCAAACAGGAAAGGGCCCAGGACCGAGCCTCATGGGACTCCACTCGTGACTGGTTGACAGTCTGACTTGGTATCTGCAACTTTCACTCTGTGGGCCCTGTCTGTGAGCCAATTTGCAACCCACCTAGTGATGTAAGGACTGATGCATAGTTTGGTGAGTTTATCAATGATACCTAAGTGGGGAATGGTATCAAAGGCCTTGGCCAGGTCAAGCTAGGCTGTATGCACTGCCTTACCCTCATCCACAGCCTTGGTGACTGCCTCGAAGAAGTCAACCAGGTTCAGCAGGCAAGATTTCCCCTTGACAAAGCCAAACTGTGTGGGGTCAAGAGTTTGGAGATTACCTATATCTTTGTTAAGCAGGTCCGTGATGATGTGCTCCATAGCTTTGCATACCAGACTCGTCAGGCTAATGGGGCGATAGTTCCCAGGGTCAGTAGTTGCTCCACCTTTATGGAGTGGGATGACTGTAACAGTGCACCATTTGTTAGGGAAATAGCCTATGGTAAGGTTGTGATTGAACAGGGCACACAGATGTGGTGCCCAGTTCATTTTGTAGAGCATGTTGGAAGCAGCCCGGGATATTATGAGGACCCGTGGATGCTGTATTTTTGGCTTTGGACAATGCAGCTTTTACCTGTGCTGCAGAAATAGGGGGTACCAGGCTTTCTTATGGTATTGTGATAGGGCCCTAGGGGAGGGAGAGAGGGGTAAAGTTGGCACTCAATCTGTTGGCCAGTATGTTGGCTATATCTGTTGGCTCAGTATAATAGGTGCCATTGTGCAATAACTCTGAGAAAATCTGGGTATTGCCTTTGAGGTTTTTGATATAGCTATAGAAGGCTTTGTGGTTGTTCTTGGTATCAGCCCCAATTCTGCATCCATAGCTGGCTTTAGAGGATTTGATAAGGGATCTCAGCTTTTTGTTGAGACCGATAAGGGAAGTTTTCCAGTCTTGTTACTTCATTTTTTCTGCAACAATTTCTTTCTTCTGTTGTAGCATTTATTGATGTCTGAGGACCACCAGATTGGCTTCCTTTTTTAGGAGAATATCATCTTAGTTCTATTTGGTATGGCAAGTTCCATGCATTTGAGTACATGCTCATACAGTGAATTGGTGTATGATTCAGCAGTTATGCAGCTATTTTCCATTGACATGGGTGCATAGAAGTTAGCATCCTCTGCTTTTAGGAGCCCAAAGTTGACTTTAGAGTAGTTTTTCAGGGTGGTCACCTTAGCAGGGGCTATAATTGATATGGAAATTTCCATGGTGATCAGTTTGTGGTCAGATTTAACCAGAGAGGAATTGACTATAGATGTGGAGCAACGGTCTCCCATGTTGGTGATAATCTGGTCGAGGATTTTGCTTCCTCTAATGGGAGTCAGAATGAGCTGGGCCAGGGCATTGGAACTGATAAATTCCAGAAAGCGCTGGGCCTATATATTGGTACTTATGGAAGGGAATGTGAAGTCTGCCAGTATGAGAGTATTGGGCTGGACCTTGATAGAGTCCAGGGTGCTTAGGAACTTGGAGTGAGAGCCTAGGGACATGTTTGGGGCTCTGTAGCAGGCTATGACTTGTATCGCCATCTTACTCAGGATTAGTTGTACCTGAAGTATCTCAGATGCATTGTGCTGGGCTACCAGTCTAGAGGTGTGCATATCCTTTAAGAATACGGAGACACCACTGCCTTTGGAGCATCCAGCCATATTCTGGGGCCAAAAGGTATGAAATGAGTTGTAGCCTGGGAACAGTTGTAGCCTGGAAGCACAGGGGTGCTTTCTGCCTCTTTAAACCAGGTCTCTGTTACAGCACAGATGTCAGCATTCTCCATTTTGAGGAGAGCTTTGAGCGAGTGCATCTTGAGATTTAGACTTCTAGCATTGAGCAGCATGACCCTGAGATTGCATTCATTTGTAGCTGTTATGGTGGAATTTTGGTCTGTGGAACACTGCCTAAAAAAGGCACTATAGGGGTAGCAACAGCCTTAGCCAGTACCCGGAATCCCAGGGGTGACAGATGCAGGCCATCTCTGGCAAATAATCAAGGTCTGTCGATCATGTTGTCCCAGGCAGACAGATAATGGATCCCCTTAGAATGACACCATAAACTTAGCCAATTGTTGAAGTCAATCATTTTCTGCTCATACTGTGGTATAATTCTGGGTGACAGTAGAATACTGCTCAGGGCTAGGGTCATATCTGCCTAGGCCACATAATCAGAGGGTTCCATTACATCTCTCTTCATGTAGTCCAGGGAGGTATGTCTCCGGTCATTCACACCCACATGGACAATGACTGAGTCATATTTGTACTTGTTGTGGAGTGACCTGAGTGGATGTGTTATGTGGTGGATCCTGGCACCTGATGGACAACTGACTGTCACCTTCTACTTGTTCAACCTAGTGAGTGGGACATCAGTGTGCCTCACAATTGAATCTCCTATGTTTAGTACATTGGGCAAAGTGTTTTGCCTTAAGAGCTTGGGTTGAGGGTCAGACTGTGGTGGTGAGCTATGTGTTCCGGGGTTGGTGTTGTGTTGCGGTGGTCGAGTGCGTTTCTGTCTCGAGGTCTCTGTTGTTTGGGTAAATTTTTATTGAGAGCCTCCACGAAGGTGGGTGTATGGTTTGTGTTTCTATGTGTGGGTTGTGATGGCCGGTGTTTTGGAGGGCTGTGTGTTCTATGTAATAAGTTGCAGGTGTTGACCTTCTCCTCTTGACCAGCTAGTCCGGTCTTGGTTGGAATATGCACTGCTTCCAGTTTGGTGATATAAGTGCATCTGTCACAGGTATGAGTGTTGGGAGGTAAGAGGCGAGGGTTGTTTGTGTACATTAGACAGTTGCCACACTGTCTCAGAATGCCCAAGTGCACCAGCTTAGTTGGAAAAAATACAGGAAATTGCCCTACAATCATACCAGGAGGGGTGGTCATAACTAATAAGTACTGGTGCTGTTACTGTGTAGGAACAGCTAGTGCTGATAGCACCTAAGTGTGCTACAATAAATGATACAAAAGCCTGTTAAAAGTGCTACCCAGTTATGGTAACTGAAGTGCAAGAAGTAAAAGAGCAAGCTTGTACTAAGGGCAAAATTGAAGAGCAGAAGTTCTGGCACCGGTAATAGTTTACCTCAGCTGAGTGTCACTGCACGGTATGCAAACATGGGCTTTTAAACCAGAAAGTTGAAAGGGATTGAAGAAATGCCCAAATGGTCAACAGACTACAATTTCTGGACCAGAAACCACTCCTCTTGTGGCAGATAGGCTACCTAGTGCTTACCACTCCCAATGATAAGCTAGAAGGCATACCTTCAACAAAGAAAGGTCTGGGGGGGTGGGGCTCAGAAACTTACAAAACAGTCCTGGATACAGCAAATCTGTATCTGGACTAGACTAGTTATAGGAAAGGAGGGATAGAACTTTGCTTTTCTGCAAAAAAAAAAAAAAAAGTTAGAATAGTAGCAAAAACACTTTAAAGCAGTGCAAGTTAGCACACTTGAGTATGTAGCAATATTAAGGCAAATACAGTTTAAATAAATGCAGAGATAAATTGAAAACAACAAAAAACAAGTGCAGAGAGCCGTAAATTATGAAAAAATCAAAATGGAGGCAATTAGAGTATCTTTTTTCTCCTTCCTGTTGCTCATGTAGTCTGCAGGATACCAAAACTGGATCTGCAGAGCTTAAACAAGCACAGACCCATTTAAACATGGGCTTTTAAACCAGAAAGTTGAAAGATATGGGAAAACAGCCCAAACAACCAACAAACTACAATTTCTGGGCCAGAAACCACTCCCACTGATAAGCTAGAAGGCTTCCCTCAAAACACAGAAAGGCTTGGAGGGGGTAAAAAACTTGCAAAGCAGTCCTGGATGCAGCAAATCTGTATCTGGACTAGTCTAGTTACAGGAAAGGTGGGAAGCAAGCTTTGAACTTTTTTTTTGTTTTTGATTTTTCACAGAAAAGCTGTTAAAACAGTAGCAACAACACTTTAAATGCAGTACAAGCTAGGGCACTTGAGTGTGTAGCAATATTAAGGCAAATACAGTTTAAATAAATGCAGATAAATTAAAAATGACAAAAACAAGTGCAGAGAGCAGTAAATTATGAAAAAATCAAAATGGAGGTGCTTAAAGTATCTCTTTCTCCTCCCTGTTGCTCTTGTAGTCTGCTGGACACCAAAACTGGATCCACAGAGCTTAAACAAGCACAAACCCACACAAACATGGGCTTTTAAACCAGAAAGTTGAAAGAGATGGAAAAGCTGCCCAAACGGCCAATAAACTACAATTTATAGGCCAGAAACCACTCATCTTGTGGTAGATAGACTACCTAGTGCTTACCACTTCCACTGATGTTAAACAAAGCTCCTTGTTAGCCCTGTTTAAGCATAATTTGGATGACTGGATGGGTAACCAGAAATTTACCCCAGGGGTTGCACCTGTACCCCTCTTGGATAGGGGCAATAGGTGCTGATTTAAGTGTCTGCTTGAACCAGACACCCTTGGAAACACTGGTTGAACTTTGCTAGGCTTGTAAGGGCCCTGGGGCCATTAGCTTAGTAACCTCTTATGATTCTATGATCCCATGGTAGTATAAAGTGAGATTTAATAATATGCTTTAGTTGTGATACCCTCAGCAATCTAGAGCAGTTTCTCTCCTAATGTAACTAAAACTTGACAAGAACAGCTGTTTTGTTTGATTTCTAGAAAAAAGGTAGGGCTTAATATTGAATGTTTTGCTTGTTTCACATCATTATAATCTGAGTTCTAGACAAGGTGGCTGATTCACTTAAAGCATCAGTTACACTGTTTAAGCCAGTGTATTTTTTGGCCTGCTGCTAACTTCAGGCTTGCCCCAGTGATTCCATCTTTTGCTTTTCTGAACCGTGACATCCATCCCAGGAGGGCCTCTGTGTTGACAGAACCCAAACAGGGCCCCTTGAACCATGTGGAGTTCAACAAGAGAGGCACTGTAGTAGCCTCAAAGAAGAGAGGGGATGGACAGGCTATCATACAGTTGTCTGCAGGGAGTTTTGCTTGCTGCAGATCACTCCCCTGGCCACTTTGCTGTCACTAGCATGCTATGCTGGTCAGTAATAAGTGGCTTTGAGTGCATGTCCCTGCCCTAGGTGCATAGGACAGTCACTACTCATCTGTAGTCCTACCTACCACACCGGCATTCATTTTCCAAACTCTGATTCTAGCTTTATTCAAAGAATCACAAAGCATGTCACCCCCCCCCCCCCGGTAGGCACACCTTTTCTCTGTTTCTTTTTCTCTAATTGGCCCTACTCAAACTTTGTTACCTGGGCTGTAGATGGACCTTCTTCCTATACGCCACTGGTGAGGCCTCTATCAAGAGGGTCTGAATTGTCAAGGATGAGGTGTGCACATAAGGAATTTGGCTTTATGGGTTCTAAGACTGACTGGTAGGCAGAAGTATTTTTCTCATTTGAAGAAGTGTCATTCTCTGCTGGGGGGAGTTAATTGTACAGATACATCCAAATGTCATCTGTGCTTGTCAGTACCATTAATTACTTGCACCACTTGTATAGGTCTACATCCCCATATTTAAAATAAGCATCTACTTCCCTTTGTTAGCTAGACTGTCTTAATTGCATTTTTAATGGGGTGGCATGGTTGGCTTTAATATGCTCAGCACGGATGAGTGTAAGATCTAACCAGACTACTCACAATCCCCAAAGTATTTGTACATAATGAATTGGAAACTGCTAGTTCTTCCTAGATGGAGGTAAACCTTTTGTATGAGGCAGATGATGTACACAGAATGAAAACTGTGTTCATTTAAGGCACTTTTCTGAAGACCAGTGGCATACCTCATTAGATCTTATACAAGTAAGCTATTTTATATTCCTTCTGATTGGACCATAAATCATAAGGCTTAATCAGCATATAGTAACATACTTAATTTGATGGTGACAGTGTTTGTGGTTGAGTAGGAAGCCAATGATGTTGTAAGATTAGATGGCTGTGTGTTCTATTCCCACTGCAGGAGGATGGCTTCATGCTGACATTGCAGTGAAGTATAAGGGGTGGAGGTGGAGGTGGGGTGGAGGTGGAGGTGGAGGTGGGGTGGTATATTCCTGAGTGTGCCATCCTTTTGGTGATATGTTAAAGCAAAGTTTTATCTGCTTGAGTTGGTGGTGGCACAGGTGAATGGAAAAGCTCCCACAGAACTTGTAGAACAGAGTAGGAGAGTAGGGTTTCTTAAAAATACAAACAAAAATGTATGTGTATATACAAAATGGAGTAGGGTTTTTTTTTGTACCCTAGCCAAATTTCCCCTTGTCAGTACGAATACTGCTTGAAAAGAGGCCACTGGCCTAATGGGACCAACCTGGTCAACAAAGGATAAATAAAAAATATGGTAAACAGCAGGTAGCCAAGGACTCTTTTGGTTCCTCATTTATTGAGAGGGAGAAACAACAATCATAACTTTAATCCACACCTTTCTTTGTTAAATGACTGTGGAGGGATTTCTGACACACCCAGCACAGACTATACATTTTCTGCTTACTCATTAAGTCTGTATATTGCACAGAGTCAAATAATTGTGGCAGGTTCATAGATTTTGTTTGTGAGAAGTTTGAAATCCATATCTTCAGTCACTGTTTCTAAGATATAGTAAAGCTGTCTTAGTACTGTTATATGCAACATTTTTTTAATTTTTTTTCTGAGAGGAGGATATGTTTTTTTTTTTTTTTTTTTTGTTTGTAACCTCAGGAAAAACAGTTTGTGTGCCAAGTTAACTTCAAAACAGCAGCCTGAAAGTATAGCAAAATCTGCTGGCTGATTAAGTTCAGTTCAAACTTCTCCCCCAACATCTTCTATCACAACTAAAGAAATATTCACAACCATTTCCCTACCAGTTATTATGAGGGAACAGGTCCTTACTGTTCTTTAACCACAGCCTCTGGATGGGCTTTGTCCCAGAGGAATGGAGAATTGCAACAGTCATCCCTCAGCACAAGGGAGGGCCCTTCAACTGACCCAGGGAACTACAGGCCCATAAGCTTGACCAGACTTATCTGCGAAGCCACAGAGAGATTTATCATGTACCTGATAAATAACAACATAGGAAATCTCTAAATACTGGACCAGACCCCATATGGCTATGTCAAAGGAATGTCTTGCCTGCTCAATCTAGTGGACTTCGAGAAAGTCACCAGGGCCATGGTTGATGGTAAAACAGTACACACCGCTCATCTAGACCTGTCCAAGGCTTTTGATACAATCCCCCACTCAGGGATCATAGATAAACGTACTGAATTAGGCATAAACCACTACATCATCAGGTGGATAGCAATTGGCTCATTAAAAGGACACATGTTCTTCGGATAGGTAAATCCACTTCTGATAACCTGTTATTGTGGTATCCCACAGGGTTCGGTGTTGGGAACCTGCCTGTTTGGTATGTACTTCTCTGAAGTGAAGGTCAATGCTGGGGGCCTCTGGCTCACCAAGTTTGCTAACAGCTATAAGCTGGGAGCAATCATTGAATCCCCAAATGATGCAGCCATCCTACAAACAGGCCCAAAAATGTCAAATGACTGGTGCCAAACCAATGGTCTGAGGCTAAATGGTAAAAAATGTGTAATCATTCCCTTTGGTAAATAAGATATCCCTACAAATTATAATATTGATAGTACACCCTAAAAGTAGACCCATTGGTGAGTGACCTATGAACACAGATAGTAACCTAAACTTTGACCACCAGGTAGGCACAGTAGCGAGGAAATCCTTCTGTGTGGCTCAGCCTATAAGTAAAGGCATGGCATCAAGTTCGAAGGTCGTCATAGTGCCATTGTACTTGACCCTTATCAGGCCCATAATAGAGTACAATGCTCCTTTTTGCATGTACCTAACCAGATACTTACAAGAATTGGAGCATCCCCAGAGGGTTCTCACTAAAATAAAAATACAATGCTTAAGACACATGTCTTATGCAGCCTGACTAACGACCCTGTCCCTTTACTCTATCTTGTATCATTTATTGTGAGGTGACTTATTGACCTACAAGGCATTCTCTGATCCAATCCTGATTAATATGTTACATATTCGCAAGAAAAATTATAAAAGAGTTACTTGCTCCATGGACTTGAACTTTATTTGTGACTCTAACAGGACTTGCTAGAGAGACAACTTTGTATTCCAAAGGCTACCTCGTCTATGGAATAAACTTCTATTCATAAAACAAAAAGCTTGTTTCTCACTCTCTTCAAAAACAATTTGGATAAATGGATGGAGAACTGTATATTCATACCCAGAAAACTACCCATGTTCCTTATGGGCAAAGGCTGTCTGTAAAATTACCTTTGCTCTAACACTTAAAGACCCACAACCCTGATACTACCCCTTCCCATATGTGGAGATTTAAGAAATAATATTGGCACATCCCGGCTCTTATTGGATAGGCTTGTAAAGGCACTTGTTCCATTATCCTAGTAATCACCTATGAACCTATATATTCCTCTTAACTTTGGGAGCAGACTGCTTTTCCCAGTATTCCTGACATTTGAAAGGTAAGAGAAAATAGGAGTATATCATTCACATACCTGCATATGCCTTGTTATGTCTGTGGATTAACTGCTGACCCTTTGGAAACGTTGGGTATAGTGCCATTAGTTGAGATTTACAATGCACTGTTAATCTGCTGATAAATATTCTACATACACTCATGAATTTGGAATGCAGTGCAAAAGCTTCTATTTGACCAAGTTAGGGATAAACTTCAGTCTGTGTTTTATTTATTCCACTGTCTGCATCTGTAAGATGAAATTAAGCATATTTAGGAGTTAATTGGTGGAAAATTGCAACGTGGTGCAGACTGGTTGACTTTACGTTGCTGAGTGACAGTGAAAATATAGTGAACACTATTGCAACAATGAACAATGACTTGTTAATCTCAGTGATGCTGTTGTCTATTTTTTCAATGAGATTATTCAGTTCAGCCTCTAAAAACTCAAATGGTTTGGCTTGATGGTCTCCCTTGGACAAAACCAGAATGATGGCACACCATTGGCTGAAACTTTAAGACGTAGTGAACGATTAGCTCAGAAACATACCAGTAACAATAGTATGAATAACAACACCCCCAAAAATGATGACAACCAGGGTTTTCAATTTCCCCAACGCAGGCAAGGGAACAGAGCACAGTTCCAGAACCAGCAAGCATGGGGGAAACAGCGCAGATGAACTTGTTGTATCCAAATGAGAACATTGTATTTCAAACACATTTTTCTCCATGTGTAATTGAAACTAAAAACAATTTTACTATTTTTAACTTTACGGAAAACCAGGTGAATGATACACACTTTGATTTATTTACAAAGGGCTTCCACTTTGTTCCATCTAAATGTATAGACACCACAAAAACTATTTTAGAACTTAAACTGTTTACAAGACAGTTAAATTTGGATATCTTTTTCAAAGGTAAAAATTTCTCAAAGGATTTAGTCAGCAGATCAAGTACTTTCAACCCACCCCTACATCCCATTATGAAAATCTTTGAAGACCTGGTTTAAGCTGAAATAAGGAATCTACCCAAAAAGAGTGTTTTAAAACACAACTTATCCCAAAACTGCTTTACACTCATTAAACAGTTAAGGGATGAGCAGATACGGGTAATGAAACCGGACAAAGGGGGTGGTGTTGTTTTAATGTACAAAAATGAATATGAAGAAGTTATTCATAACATGCTCCAGGACACGGAGCAGTACAGTACCCTTTCATTAAATGAGTTGAATATTGCATATGCTAGGATTAAACACATCTTATATGACATGTTACTACAAGGTGTCATTAATGAAAAACTTTATAACTATTTAGTAGTTAACAAACCTCTCACACCAGTAATTTTTGGGATACCCAAGGTACACAAGGGGTTAGAACCATTAAAATTTAGACCTATTGTTGCGGGTGCAGGTAGCATCACAGAACCCCTAGGCAAATTTGTTGATTCAACACTTAAAAAGACCATAACATCAATGAAACACATTTGCAAAGACTCTTGGGAATTCCTAAAAAATATTAAGGAGTGCCACTTCTCCAAAGTGGACTTTTTAGTCACAATTGATGTAACAGAACTATTTCCTAGCATTCCACATGATACCGGTATACAATGGTTTAATGAAATTTTAACCAAATTTTCAAATTTTAATAATAATATTATTAATTTATTATCAGATTTTATGGACATTATTTTAAATAATAATTTTATTTATTTTAACGGGGAATTTTTCAAGCAAAACAAAGGGGTCGCCATGGGTTCACCATGTGCTTCAGCATATGCAAATATTGTTCTTTGTCATTGGGAAAACGAGTTTGAATTTATACCACAATGGAAAAATCATATTTTACACTACCGGAGGTACCTGGACGATATATGTATTTTATGGGAAGGTAGTAAAACAAGCTTGGAAGCTTTTTTGGTTTACATAAATGAGACTACTAACTTTTTGAAATTCACATCTAATGTTAGTGAGAATCAGATGAATTACTTGGATGTGTTATTGTTTAAGAATAGGGAATTACAAATATTTGAGTCTTCAATTTACAGAAAACCAACCTTCTCTAACACATATCTCCATTTTAGTAGTGCCCATCCTTTTTCACAGAAGAAAGGTATTGTGAAAGGCCAATTTATTAGGGCTTCTAGACTGTGTAATACTGATAAGAAGTTCTCTGATGAAGCTCAAATGTTGACAAAGCTATTCTTAGAGAGAGGTTATCCTTTGACACTAATAGAAAAAATGCACCAAGAAGTTTTACTAAGAAGAACTGATATATACAGTCCATTGTTCGGCACAGGTACAGAGCTAGTTCAGATAACAAACCCAACACCTGATGTTGAAATGAATTCCCCTGCTTCCCAAACTATTTTTAGTTGTACTTTTAACAACGACACTAGTAAAATAAAGAACATGGTTAGCAAATTTTGGCCTATTTTAATTACAAATGAAGATATAAAGAAATGGATACCAGAAAGGCCAATTTTTGTAAATGCAAGAAATATCAACTTGAAAAATATGTTTGAGAAACAGCCACCACCACAACTTGTTAACAGAGGTGGCAAGGTTGGTACATATAAATGCAATAGTTGCAAACAATTTTCTTCTATTATTGAAACTAACGTCTACTACACTAAATCAAGGAAATTTACCTTAAAGCCAACAGGTTATTGTAACTGTGGCTCAAAAGGTATTATTTATTTGGGAGTTTGCCAAGAATGTGAGAGTTTTTATGTGGGCAAATCTGAAAGAACATTGCGTAAAAGAATTTCCGAACATCTTTATGATATTCGAAAAAAGAAAGAGACAAACGCATTTGTTAAACATCTTATTAACTGCCCTAAGATGACACTAAAATTTTTAGTCATTGAACAGGTTCCCCTTAACCCTAGAGGGGGAGATTGGGAAACTTCTATAGAATTTAAAGAATTAAATTGGCAGCTAAAACTAAATGCATCCAAACCCCCGGGACTTAACGAAGCCATTAGTATCACTAGTCTCCTTAAACTAAGAAGGGCAAAGTTATAACCACAATGAATTTTTAGGAATTTTAGTGCATAATTACAGTACATTCAATAGATGACTGATACAAATAACATCTTAGCTTACTAATACAATTTGCAGCTAATATGATAGATTGGTTTATATGAGAATAAATATTTTATTCACTTCTTATGTGAATTTCACCTAATTTTAATGTAGTAGTGTACGTTGGTTTTGGAGGCTAAAGTGGGCTAATGGGTTGGAGTCATTCTATGGGATAGGATTACTGTTCTAAATGACATTGTCGTAAAAATGTAAACATAGTTGCTCTCACTATTCATAGCATTGAATATATTTATATATATTTTCATATATTTGAATATATTTTTATATTTTAAAATATTTTAACTAAGAATATAATTAATAAATAATATTAGTTATTCAACTAATGTCCATAAAATTCATAATATTAGAATTTAATCAATACAATTTGTACATACAATTTTTTAATTCATTTATTTAATAACTTAATAAATTATTAACATTTATGAATTGTATAGGTATTAAATTATTACAAAAAATGTTGCACACTCAAATAATAAGCAACAATTTAAGTAGTGGGTAACCACCATTAGCAATTTCTTAGTAACTTCACAAGTAACATTGATTTTTTACTCCTATACATCAATTTTTACAAAAACGTATAAAATATTTCTTAAATGGTCTGTTTAGGGTATACAAATTACTACTAAGATGAGTTTTATATACGTATGTATTATTCCAATGGACGATTATTTTATAATATTTATGATATTTAACACAACAATATTTATTTATTTATCTATTTAATTGGTATTAATTTTAATATTCATAGTTAATAGTTAGAATTAATCTTATAAGCGTATTAATTTTATTACAAGTAGGGTTATGTACTGCTACAATATATCCGTAGTCCTGAATAAGCGTTAGATTACATTTTTTGTTAAGAAAACATTCAAAAATTTGAATAGTTGCAACACTTCATATAAGATTAATCAAGACTAGTAGAACATAAAGTATTGCACACAATTTCTCAGCATGTTGACATCTTTTAGTATTTTATAGTGTCAGTTTATTTGTAAGAAGTAAACACTTAGAAATCACAGCAATCGCGGGATAAGCAAATACCTAATGAGCCTTGACAAGTGTTTATTGCAACCGTAAGGATTTTTACATCTAGTTTTTATTTGGTATACTGTTTGGATTATTGCTGCACAATACCAACGATTGAAAAAGAAAAAGTTTTTGTTTAAGCGTATTTTATTATGCTTTTGGTTAAAACACGTTTACTGTAAGTACCGTAAATGCGATGTTGCTTTAAAACATTTTAAACAAAAAGCAAAGCTTTGCATTTTGAATTAGTATAATCCGTTTTTCACGTTCTTTTAATTGAATAATTGGCTCAAAAGTTTGTATATAAGCACATAAAGTTTTTTAGGTGGTTCATCTTGACAAAGCCCGTCATGGTAACGGGTGAAAGCGCTTGATTCACTTTGGTCTTCATTTGGATTTATCTGTATCTTTGATTTTATCAACTGTTCGTGCATTTTTTAACTACTGGTAAAGCAATAAAGGAACGTTTGTTTTCAAACTGAGAAGTATTTGTTCCAGTCAAAGAAGAGTTTATTGGGCTTCAGTGCTTTTGCATACATTTTTTTGCTTTGTGGGACTTAGTTCGTTTCTCCCTTGGATTATCTTCCCTAGACTTCTTGGTTTACTTATTGTGGCTATTTTGACCCAAACTACTCCATTAGTTCTGTTGTATTGAGGTTTGACAATCTTCTTTACTTACTTAGATCAGAGGTATGTATTAAAATCTTTGCTGGGTTCCACACCAGATGTATTTTTGGTAGCAATGCATCATGACACACAGTTTGATCTGCTAGTTCAACAGTGTGTACAATCTTTTGATTTCCTACTTTGTCCTGTTCGGTAGCATTGCAAAGCATAACTTGCTTTGAAACAGAAAATGATACAACATAAAAATGCTTGATTTTTGGGGGGTTATATTCATACATGTCCTATCTAATATGCCTTTGCTTTGCACCATCGACTGTGCCTCTACACTTCCTGCTTATTACCACCTCCTAAGTATTATAATCTTCCCAGTTTTATTTGAATTAATTTAACTATGGTAACCCCCATTTATTTATAATTTTAAAAAATCTTTTTCTACCCCACAATTTTTCTGCTTGCAGTCACTTGTCAGAAGTCTTACCCCCTCTAACAAAATAACATCCACAGGACATTTAGCAGACTATTCCAGTTTTCATATCCTTCTTACTGTGTTAATAATATTGTTCACATTTACTAATAGTCTAAAATTGTTACCTTTTTTTCAAGTTTAGGGAAATATTTTTACATTTTCATTTTCTTGTTACTCTTTTTCATTTGTATATTTTTCCTAGGTTTATGTACAAATAATCATTGAGCATCATAATCAGTTTTTTTCCCTGGCTAGAACTTCAAAAAATATAAATCCTTTCTCCTGATCTCTCTTCCAGCGTGGACACATGCTCTCCTCATTTTTTCCTTTTTCTACAGTTTCTTCTTCACATAATTTACCGTATCTCCTGTCCTTACTCATCTGTTTTCTTCCCTTCTCCCTTTATCACATATGTTTTGTGTCCTTTTCTTCCCACACAGCCTACATTCAGGCACACACCATTCTCCCCATACTTGTTAACATTATACCTAGTGACAGTCATTAATCAAATGAGGAAATGTCCACCCCCCCAAAAAAATGATTTAGGCTGGCCAGCATATCTTAATGGCCATCTATGGCCGTCCACAAAAATAATACTTGGCAAGTGTTTCAACATGCTTTTGTCACATTTCAGAACAACTTCCACCCTCCGTTCCATACTTGGCAAGTGTTTCAACATGTTTTTTCACATTTCAGAACAACTTCCACCCTCCGTTCCATGTTACCAACAGTTTCATTCAAAATGTGCATGCATTTTTAACATCATCTTCTTCCAGTTCACCAGTTCGAAACTGCAAAGTAACCTTTGTTAGTATTTAAGTTACTCACAGAAAACAGATAATTGTTCCATGGATAAATACTCTTTTTGCTGCACAGATCCAGATTTCTCTTAAGTTTCTGTCTTTCAAATGTTAAGTCCCACAAATTGCCAAACTAAACATTTAGCATTTAAAAAATCATCGTTAGATACTATGTGTGTTTTAACACTGAGTTGTTCCAAAGTACTACCTAAACATATACGCATATACTTCATATAGTCTGCTTGACACAAAAGCAAATCAAACAAAAGTTGGCAGAAGTCCCTGGCTTTCACTTAGACTGTTACATCCTCGCATGAATCTCAACTTGGAATTGCCTGTATGAAGTCAATAAATTCACTTGAGCAAATCCAGAAAGAATTAGTCAATCATTCAAAAGCCTTCTCAGCTCCTATATTTGTTGCCACATGTTCTTGCTTTACATGAAAGGGGTTTGTGTGTTTGCATGTGTGTGTTTGTGTGTGTGCTTGTTTCTGTGTGTGCATTTATTTAGATTACTATTTGACTGGGTTAATACCATTTTTCCAGTGTCCTCTCTTCAGGTAAGACCCAAGGTGTTATTCATACTGACCATAGCTCTGAATGAATCAGGTACAAATCCAGAAATAATTAGGTAACTTTAAAATTATTAGTTTTAATTAGCCTGAGACATAGTAAGAGAATGTGAATTCATACCCGTGTTCTAAAGTGAATGAAGTCTAGTAATGTCTTTCGGCTTTTCCCGGTTAGGGGTCGCCATAGCCGAACTCTGGTCTGCCAATGATTGACAGTGGATTTTTACAGTGCTGAGTTGCCAGCCCAATGCCCAACCTTCAAAGAAGGCTCAAAGTAAAAGTAAATGAAGTCTACAACTCTTAATTATTGTCGTTATTTATTAAACGTGTAATTCACCACCTTTTCTCCAAAAATCACCTGCTCAGTTTAATTGAACAAGATGTCCTACTTGAGATACCAAGAATTTCCTAACAATTTAACATTTTAAAGACACTTTTGCTGTATGGGTTCTTAAGAGCCGTCTGAAAAATCAGTATAGCAGTATAAGTCCTAATGTGTCCACCTTTTTGTCAGATATTTTTTTTGTAGATTTCCAGACCAATTAATCTTGTTTTCAATAAAACAGACTACGAGTAAGCTTTCTTAGTATAAAACACTTCCAAAGAAATGCAGATAGTGAGTTCATTTATCCAGTACATGAAAAATGAACCTTTCATGTCCATGGTTTTCCAGGTGGGGTTTTGCCAGTGGATTTTTCAGCACTTTAAGTGTTATGTCTAATAAATGGTGGGCCATTCTGACCTTTAATTTAACAGTTTTGCCCAAACAGAAACTTCTGTAAGAGCCACATTGGGCCCTGTGTATGACAAACTGAGTGTTGCAATCACACCTCTTATAACCCCAGTAAGTCTTGCTGGAGCTGGGGCAATAGAAATCGTCAGAGTTACTCAGAGGTTCACAAAATGTACAGTAGGGTGGTCCACATTTAAAGGTCCCACTATTTTCTTCCATGGTTTTCCCGTTGCTCTTGACCCAGCCTGTCACATTCTTTTCTCTTCTAAACACAAAAGAGGGCCCAAATTCAAATATTTTTTCAACTGTTTGCTCTTGGAAATGATGATACAGTTGTCTGAAGTTACTTCATGGATTTCTTTGTAGTCAGTGGTAAAATGTTAAAGCCATGCTCCTTTTTCTTTTTTCATCATTTTTGTCAGTATACCTGTGTCAAAATTCCCTAGTAGTCCTATTTGGGGGCTTATTTAGGCTTTGGACATTTTGTCATGATAAATGTGGATGACAGTCCCTTTCAATACCATATTGCCATTGCATCATATTCTTGATCATATAAAAGTTTCTTGGAGTGCAGCCAATCAAGATTTATTACTTTAACCCATTTCAGCTTACAAAACTCCACTTTAAGAAAAATCTCTTTTGTTTCCAAATAAAGCACAATATGTTTTTCTCAACTCCTGCACAGTGTTTAGAATCTTCATTTCCAAGCACAGATTCAAACACCTCAGTTTAGGCCCCCCAAAAACGAAATAATTGTACCAAACACAATATATAAGTATTTACAGTAAGATTCAGTTCAATGACCATAATAACTTAGGAAAATAAGTAGAGGTCATCTTGTCACCTGGGTTAACAGGCAAAAGTGCATGTTCTATTATCAAGTGGCAGCAAATAAATTGTTACCTCATGGAGATGCCTCCCATGGAATTTGTCTAGTCCTTCATGTAAATTACATATACTCACAAGTGCTCAGTAATGAATTCTGCTGATCTGTGAAGCACTTGTCCACCAGACAGTTATATTCACAGTGCAGCAATATAAAAGGTAAAAATTGCTGCTTTCTCAGTGGATATACTCATTGACACAACAGATAGTGATGTCCACAATCGGGCGTGTGAACTATAGGTATTTTTAAAGTACATTTATCTATCTCTAACTTCACATATCTTGCTCTGATGCCAAAAGAAATGTAAAATGTGATCCTTTACTTAATAAATTTCAAGTATCCCAACTATGTCCTTCAGGTGTGTAATTGCTGCCATTCCACCAGGCATGATGGCTGTTCTAATTTTTTCATGTTGTGATACTCTACTCCCATCCAACAGGCCAATTTACCTGGGAAAAATGCCTCACAGTCCCCTCCTTTATCATCTTCTGATGCCCCTGTCATACCGATGAGCTTCCAGAATGCTTTGCCTTCAAAACTAGTTAGGAGAGGGATTCATCTTCTCCAGCTCAGTATCAGTGAACACATTTCCCTTTGCAGTGACTATCTGGCATTATGGCAGGATTAACTGTAGCTCCTGTTACATAAGTTGCAACCTGCTCACTTATTTTTTTTTTCTGTTAAAATTTCCTTATGCTTTAACAAAGATGGGTCTATATTCGGCTACCAAATTGTCAAATAAGTGAACAGTGAAACATAAACAGTGAACGGGAAAATCAGCAAACTAGAAAATGAACACAAAAACCCTGCATCGAATGTCATTCTTCCAACATCACACACACAACCAGCCAAGGTGGGGGTCTGCACCCCCCCCCACACCTCTCCTAACTATATATACCCACTTCGAGATCGCACTACAGTGGGGAAAAGGAAGAATTTAAATGGTTTCCTTCACTTACCTTATGTATTACATTACTTCCTGGTTGTTGGCTGACTATGGCCATTCAATGTGTTTTGTTTCATTGATGCTCTAGTTGCTGATTTTCCAGTTTGCTGTTTACATTTCCCTGTTTCGCAGTTCACTTATTTTATAGTTCGGTAGCTGAACATAGACCCACAAAGACACATCAGTCTCCATTTATACAGTCATGTTCTCCAGCTGGGCACTTAATATGATGCTTCTTATTGGCTGTATTGACTGCTTTCATTCAGGACAGTTGTTCCACTTCAGCATTTTCTCACATCTTTTCCTTTTCACTATGCTAGGAATGAAATGGTGTAGTCATCATTGTTTAAGTATCGAATACATTCAGTTTTGCAGTGTTTACAAAATAAACATATTCATTTCATGGAGTGGCTAGGGACTCAGCTACTCATTTCTCATCATGACAGGAAATCCAGTGATTGTTAATAACATCATATTTGTTGTTTTACAATTATAGATAATATATGTCAGACTAGGAACAAGTCATTTTCTGTCTATCTCCCTAAATTTGTATTCAGTATATTGCAGACCATTTATCCAGCCATTCAGTGTAACTTAATCTGATATGGCCGTACTATTTGTAATATCTGTCTGTTACAGCCTTAAGAATATGAGCCTTGACATGGATGTACAGGGAATCTTTTTCTAAATGTTGTCAAATAAGAAACCTAACTTGGTTGATCAAGGTGACAGAAGGCTGATGGTAGCAAGGTGCCTTTTTTGTAATCTATTCTGTATACAAGTCCATGGATCTTAATGTGTTTTAGATTGACTTTACCAACAACAGCATATTCTGTGAAAAATACAACATACAGCATGTTTGTATTAATGAACAGTAGACTTGTACATCTAACAAACTCACAAATCTCTCTTTGCATGACATAGTTATTTAAACTAATACAGTGCTCTTGGTGTCCTGGGCAAATTTACAATACCAAGCCCTTTTAGGAAAAGACATCATGAACTAGTTGAAACAACAGTCTCAGTACGACCTTTTGAGGCATGCACCTAACAAGTAATATTTCTACAAAACTGCCCATTCACTCTGGATGGCATGACAATTCATACTGACATTATTCCTCACATCAAGATAATCTTCTGTTTGAGTTTTGGCTGTATTTCTTTGTATGAAGTCTATCCTCCCTTTGTCAGGACACATCATTCAGGTGCCTTGGTTCTTTCCCACTTGCTAAGTGCAGTATGTTGATTGGCAGTCTTCTGGACTACCTGTAGGTTTGTGGGTGTGTGCAAATTCTGTGCTGGACTGGCACCCTGTACAGAATGAGCTATGTAAGTGTTATGCCTACTGTCTTCCTACATGCATGCCAGCATTCCTATAATCCTATAAGGAATGAAGCAGATTTCCAAAAAATGTTGGATGCTCACCCACTTAAGAAATGGCCTTGAATTTGGCTATCATGCCAGTAAAGGGACATAAAGGTCAGTCACCAAGGTTTGGGTGATGTATTTTCACTTGAAGAGTATAGTTACAAGCCTTCTGCACATCTAGATAGTATTAACTGGAATATCAACATGTATCAGAACATAAACATTTGTTACAGTCGTTTAAGTTGGTGGTGACGCTGTAGATAATATTCCTGAACGTTGTCTTTAGTCACATGACAAATCATTGATGAGGAGGGGCATCCATCACTGCAGTTACATTTTCAGGCTCCCCTTTTGCAGGCTTTCCTCTTTAACATCAGTCTTTGACTTTGCCAAGGTTTGTCTGTGTCTACTTATTTTTCTCTTCATGTGACCTATCTGAAGTACAAAACTGGAAGTTTTGTCATCTGAGCTTCCAGAGAATTACTTTGGGTTTATGTTCTCCAATACTGATGGATTTTTTTTTTCTATTTTCCGCAGTCCATGGTATATGTAGTTCTCTTAAACCCCACCAGCATTCAGCAACTCAGTTTTTTTTCCTGTCATATTTCTTCACTGATCAATTTTCCAACCAGTATGATGATATAGAAAATTCCATAGCTTGGGCAAGCTGTATCTTCACATACTAAGATAAATGTTTGCACTTGATCTTACCAAGAGCCTTCATGGTGATTTTTCAGGAATGATTTTTTATATTTCTTCTCTTAGCATTTTTCTTCATCTCAGTTATTTTCATACATTCCTGCTTTTTTATTTTTTTGCATATAATTTAAATATGTGGGGAAGGTATGCCAGTCTTGCTGTACATGACGAAATGGGCCGATAATTCCCTGGAATGTGAATGTCACCACCTGTAAAAGTATCAGCAGTTGTAGTGTTCTTCTACATTTGTGGCAAGTCATGTACTTAGGATTCTTTGTGTAACATGTTTTGTTTGCTTTATGGGTAGAGCACTGATTATTAGTTACCATTTTCCTACTCAGCATGGGTGAAATTCAACACATTTCCCACACACGCACGTGTGCACACACACATAATAATATGAAGAAGGGTAGTTCACATTAGTTGCACAGAAAAACTCCACTGAGCTATCCCAGATGCTATGATTTAGTTGTACCCAACCAAATGGTTATACCCCTCTTTCTGAATATTGTATCATTTGGGACAGTAAGACTTATTCCTTTGGAGACTAGAGATTCCCTTTGTTATGATGTGGGCCATTAAACTCTTGGATGGAGGCACAATTATTCCTATTGACATAGGACTAGTGGGAATTAGATTGTCAAGGTTGTGGTAAGCCAGTAAAGGACATTTGAGACAGATCTGAAAGACATTTTCACATTTTATACCTGAGACTTACAAATTTCAGAATCTTTTTGCGTTTATTTCTTTTAAAATGGGGCTAATCTGTGGACTGAAGGTGGAAAATGTAATGTCAAAAGTTTATGGAAAAAGTTGTTTGAAGCTCACCTTGCAAAAACTACATACTGAGGAGAATTTACATTGCAATTAATACTACAGTTGTTTTAACAAGCTTATTTTTTGCTGAGATTTGATGATCTGTGAGTTAATAAAGTTTAGTATTTGAGCACACACGAGCACAAGTTTCATGTACTAGCCTATGAACAGTTCCCATCTGAAGCAGAATGCTGTAAACTGTTTTAAACAGAAACACCATTTGTAAACAATGCAAATATGTGAATGCTGCCAGCAGATGGTAGCCATCATTCAGGAACACATCTTTTTTGTGAAAGGAATAGGAAGGACAGACTTGAGATAGCAGAGAGTATTCACCACAGTATTTCAAATTGCAAGAACTAATGCTAAGGAGGTGTGATTTTTTTTTATTAGACTTCGTATGGACATAACTGGCATTGGGATAATAGGTTCATAGGTAGGTACTAGGCTATTGGCCCTAGGGCCTATATAAACCTAGCCAAAAAGGTACCCTGGCTTTCGCCACCCAAGAAAATTATTTACCTGTGCCTCTGTTGAACAGTGCCACAGAAGTGATCCCTGGGGTGAATTCCCTATTTCCCATCCAATTATCAAGATTTTTCTTGAAGAGTGCTAATGAGGAGCTTTATTTGATATAGATAGATCCAATCTGAGTATTAGGCAATAACATGCTCTGTCACAACAATCATGTAGCATATGGACCAGCATAGTGTGGTTAGAATATGTATGTTTTTTCTGCATGTGAGCTAGGTAACACATGGAGTGGACATCAATTGCTTATTTACTAGTTAAACATGAAGTTGAGAGCTAACATTTATTTGGGGGAGGTTAGTTGCTGACTCCTGAAAGTTAGTTAGGACAGACAGGAATCACTAGTCAGTAGTACAGCAGTTGAAAGGTGGACAGTGGGCACAAACTGATGGCAGACCAGGTGGGAGTATGCAATGGCTTTATTTGAGCTGTTTGAGGCCTGCAGCAATAACTGACAGGATGTGGAATCTGGGGTACATCGATTGTGAATGAAAGACATGAACACTTGCAGGGACAATACTTGCTGAAAGGTGAGGGAGTGTGCACTGGGAAAGGGGTGGGAGAGAAGCAATCACTGTTAAGGTACAAGGTGGGTAATAGCTCAAATTTACTACCAAGATAAGAAAACAGGTTAGAGATGACTGATATTTTGCCATGTGAATCACAGCTAAGGGAGCTCGATGTTGGAGGGGGTTGGCTACTGTGACCTGAGGTGAAAGACGTGGAGGCTAAAAGCAGGGTAACTAAACTAGGAAGGGGAAAGCAATGGTGGAGAAGGTTGGCTGTTATATAGAGGAAAGAAAGAAGGCAAGGAGATAACATGATTAACTTTGTTAGGGCAAAAGCACAAATACAAATTCCTGGTATGCATTTCATTCCCTTGCTTACAGTGTCAGCCTGGGAATGCAAGACGTTGGCACAAGGTGAATGATTGGGAAGATGACAAGAGAGGTAGGAAGGACTCAGATGGGCCTTGAGAAGATGATATGGCAACCTGATGGGATGCCACTGAGGATGCCAAAAAAATCATCTGAGGTTTTGTTAACCTCTAACAACTTAAGTAGATCACTTTGAGATGGTATAGTAATTGGAGAACTGAAGCATGGTGCAGTGTTTTTTGGCTTTTTTTCCCTTTAAATGTTCTTCCATTTGAACAATAGGATGGGGCTCAAGTCCAGGGTCTGGCTCAGGTTGCTGGCTGAACATTATGCCTCTGCCCCCATTAAACAGCATGGCATCAATTGTCCAAGCAGTTGAAATAATAATAATAATAATCAACTAATAATCAGTAAAAACAGCCAAGATAAATTAATCATGGGCCGGATTCACAAAGGCTTGCATGGATTCTAAGACTAGAGTAAGACTCCATGCAGCCAACATGTCTGCTGAGCGATTCAGGAACAGCCGGCAGGAGCGTGCAAGAGAGCTCCTAAAATGACTCTTGCACGGACAGAGTTAGTTTATGCAAATTACCTAATTTGCTGCTGAAAGCTATGCAAATGAGGTAAATTTGTGATCCAGGAAACACTAACCTGTCCGAGCAAGAGTAGTGTTATTTGCAGAAATGTACTCGATTGGCAACTGAGTACCGTTCTGCAAATAGCAAAACGGAGCCATGACAGCTCCAAATAAAGGATGCATCCAGTTGAGGAAGCATGCCAATGGCCAAATATACAGCCATTGGCATTTTATTCCGTTGCAAAATAAAAAAAAAATATTCTTTTTTTCCTCGATCTCCGATGTTTAAGCATAGCGCAGCACTGCGCAAATGTGCTGCACTCTAAAAACCAGAAAAACAAAAAATAAAAGCCACAAATAGGGATTGTATTCAAAATATTCATCTGTCATGCAAGTGAATGGCAGGCTGAAGACAACATGGCTACTGAGGAGAGGTTGCTAAGGGGGGAAGCTCATTCTGAGAGATGTAACCAAGCATTAGTAGGCAATCCTAGGCAAATGAGGATAAGGATAGTGAATCCCAATTTTTCCTTCTATGTGAACCATGTGCCTAGAGTGTAAGAGTAGGATAAGGGGAGTAACAGAGTAGAAGATGGGTGACATCATGAGGGGGTATGTATCAAAAAGACTGTAAGCTGATTGGAGCAGAGTGGCATGTGTTTGCTGTGAGTTACTAAGGACTAAAAGAGGTGTGTCTACAGTTGTCTAAACTGAAATCCAGAAACTGAAGGTATACGCCATGGCTATCACTGAAGTTTCTTGCAAAGCTGCTTACACTGTGTGCGCTCGCGTGTGCACGCGTGTAAACCCGTCTAAGCCTGTGTGCACGGGTGTGCGCCCATGTAAGCCTGTGTTAGGCCATTTAAGCATGTATACATGAATGTACACCCGCCTAAGCCTGTGTAAGCTTGTGTAAGCCTGTGTGCGCGTGTGTGCACTCATGTGCGCGTGTTTGCGCTTGTTTGTGCGGCGCTGCCCCCTGCGGAAACAGAAATGGGAAAAGGAAGGAAAGGAAGTAGTAGGAAGTTAACCAATGAAAACTAGCAGAGCTGCCAGGTGAAATCAATCAGAATCAGCCAATTACACAGGCAGTACAGTAGCCCAGCCCAGCACCTAAAACTCTGCAAACAACATTCCCCCATGTTTTTCTCAGAAACACTGCAACACTGCAGTCAACAAAGAGAAGTGAAAACTTAAAAAGCTTAAACTGAAACATAAAAATGTTAGGGGCTGCCATTGCTGTTATAAGGCAACATGTGCAAAATGCTGAGGGTGGTGCCATTGTGAATGCTGCTGAGCAACCCACAGTGAGGAGACGGAGAAGAGTGTACAGACCCAGGGTAACCTACCAGGGATTACATGAGCTGGAGATAGTGGAGCGCTATAGAGTGGACAGAGAGCTCCTGCAGCAAATTGTTGAGCTGTGCAGGCCACGCCTCACACACAGAACCAACAGAGGGGGACCCATCCCAGTGGAAACCAAGGTATGAATTGGCCTAAGAATACTAGCAACAGATACCTTCCAGAGACCAACTGGTGATATGATGGGGATTTCACAGGCATCAGCATCAAGGGTACTGCACCAGTTCCTGAATGCCATGTCAGCACATGTCGGTGATCATGTATATTTCCCCAATTCCCATGAGGTATTGGCCAGCAAAATGCGTCTCTTCCGGCAAATAGAGGAATACCCTGAGGTAGTGGGTACAATTGACTGCACGCACATACACATCAAAGCACCAGCTGGTGAGTGGGGTAGGGCCTACATCAACCACAAGGGCTTCCACTCCATCAACTGTCAGGTCATGTGCGATGCCCAGGGCATAATACTGAATGTGTGTGCTGGCTGCCCTGCAAGCTACCACGATTCCCATATCTGGCATCTGTCCCAGCTGTAGCAGACATTTGCAAATGGGGATATCCCTGACGGTCAACTAGTGGGGGAGGCTGGATATGCACTGGAGCCGTGGCTGATGACACCCATCAGAAATGCACACACACTTGAACAAGAACTCCATAATGAGGCACACGCACAAACACGAAATGTAATCGAGTGTGTGTTTGGGATGCTCAGGTCACGGTTCCGGTGCCTGGACACATCTGATGGAGCCTTGCAGTACTCACCAACTACATGTACCCAAATTGTCATGGTATGTGCCATGCTACACAATATGATCCTGTGAAAACATCTGCAGCAGGAACAGAATGGGGCAGGGCCAAACAGCCCCCCACCATTGCCAAGACCTGCACAGGCACAGCGTGACTTGGAGGAGGAACAAACTGCGCCTGCCCCAGTAGGCAGAAGGAGGCATGCCCAGTATGCCTTGTCCTTGGCAAAGAGGCAACATATAGTACATACACTGGCTCAGTAGGAACCCTGGAAATGATACCTCTCTCTGACTTGCACATAAAATAAAAGGACTGCCTAACTTGACACTACCTGTTTCCAAACATGTATAGGGAGTGTAGTATGTGCATCCAACATAGGCAGCCCTGCAGCACTACCTGAGGCATGATTGCCATTTATTAAGCAATATAAAGCAGTGCTAAGCAGCTTTTACCAATATCTAGTATATGTAAACAAAATTGCTCGTGCAATGTTGGCCAAGGTCGGGCAAAGTTGAGCAAAGTCAGTCAAACATGCTCATATCTGCTTTACTGTTCCTTAAGCAGTCTGGTCTGGCCAGCATGAAAATAAAAAGCACTGACAGGGCTTGAACCCAGGATACTGTGCATTATAGTCATAGCACTGAACCACTAAGCCATGATAGCATTACAGTGGCATCGACACAGCAGGACAATTGTACACTAATGCAAACACAAAGCAATGCTGTATCATGTCCCTAATGAGGCAAATGGATAACCTCACCCACACGCCTATGCAGACAGAGAACATCAGGCCAGGCGTTGTGATGTGGGTTGTGTAGGCTATGAAGTCGCAAGCTAATATATGTGACAATGGATGCTAAGATCTGTAGTACAGTAGTATGCCTTCAGCCAGTACGATAGGCAACAGTACAGACTGTAATGGTGTCCTGTACATAGCAGTGCAGGCACAGCAAATGTGTATAAGTGTCAGGTGAAACCCACATCCTATGTACACCCACAGTAACAATCCGGTGTGCCCACGAGTAGAAATGTACAAAGAATAGCTGTCCCCCCTGTATGTAGAAATGTTGATAGGTCTATGCAAAGTATCTCATGGAAGCCCTGCAGGCACAGCATGATCCCTGTTGATCTATGACACAAAGATGAGCCCTGCTTTAAAAATATACCTTGATTTGCCATACACATATAGTATAAATGTGTATACTGTGCGTGCTCACACACTCCAACAAATGTAGTGGATTTCATTCAGCATCACACTGAAAGGTCATACTGGGCATGCTCACACACTTAGGCTAAATACAGATGTGATAATAAGGGATCTATGGACAAATGTGTACAGTCATCTCTACTTCCAGAAACACATTCACAAAGTGGTCTGAAAATCCTACTATGTGTTCACACAAACTGCCAAGGTCTGTGCATGTAGGTCAAAGGAGGTTGCCACTACTCAGCAGTCATCAGACCTGTCAGAGAGTACCACAACACACTTGCGATGAATCTGACTAGGCACGTTCAGCAGCTAGAAAGACCAATGAAGTACCTTAACAAGAGGATTACTGGCCTCAAATAGTTGCCCCATGCAACAAGAATGAATGTAACCCAAGCTGCACTCTGTTGCATACTGTCTACGCAGGAGATCTCTGCCCAACAGACAGGTCCATGTCATGGTTACACTCAGATCTGTTCTGAGTTACAGCTCAATGGCACTAAATGTACAGAGCCAACTGATATTGGCAACATCCTGGCAGATAGGATCAGTGTTAACTTTACCCCCCTCTCACCCATGAAAGAGCACATGTCTATAATGGAAGACTGCAAAGTTGCTGTCATCACGGCTGCACAGGTAAAAAACACTCTCCAAAGCCAGTATCACAGCAGCCATAGGACTAGATAACTTCCCAGGCTGTGTAGTATCTACTTCCCTGAAGTAAACATTAACATGGAAGTCCTGTGGCTACTGAAGTTTTCAGGGGACTGCAAACTAGGAGCCATCATTGTAGACACTAAAGATGTGGACATCCTACAAAAGGGCCTCACTGAGACAGATGGCTGTTGTCCAAGCCATGGGCTGTAGCTCAATGTCAAAAGGTGCATTATCATCACCTTTGTTCAAATCTCTGTAGCCAAGAACTACAAGATATTTGGTAGTATATCTCACACTAAGTGTGACAAGAGACCCTGGGTCACAGGTGGACAGTGGATACAACTGTGATAAGCACATTCCCGCAGTAGTCAGGAAACCCTCTTATGTGGCACACCTCATCACAAAATGTGTCTCATGCAGAATAAAAGAGGACATTGTACCCCTCTACTCACCACTCTCTAGAACTATAAAAGAGTACAACACCACTGTTGCTATGTACCTCACAAGACAACTACAACAACTGGAAAGCCAGCAGCAATACCTCACAAAGAGCATTAGTGGCCTGAAATACATGCCATACACAGACCATCACAAAATGCTCCATCCATACTCCCTTGCATATCGCCTATTCAGAGGTGTTCACTGCCTAACATACAAAGCTATGTCAAACATAGAGCTGCTGGATATGATCCACATAAAACACTCACAATCACTCTGACCTTTGGACCCAAAACCACGAGTGAAATACAAAAGGAAGGGGTGTAGCCATTTACCTTATGGATATCCACACCTTCAGGTTACTGGCACAGCATGAGGCCTTGGAGACCATGCAAGTGCAACTAACATTGGGCAAAGCTGCCCATCAGATTGTAGCCTGCTACAGATCACGTACCTTGTCTCAGGAACCCCACTCAGTATTCCGGAGAACAATGGCAAATATAAAGGTCCTATCAAACACCATTATATGAGGAGATTACAACTACCCAAACATTGAGTGTGTGAATTACTCGTATACAATGTCCTTTGCCCAATGTGTCCTACAGTTAAAAAACTCTAACACCCTGGAACAGCTGGTCAGCATGCCCACTACAGGTGACAACATACTGGACATGATCATCACCAACATGGGGTACCAGTGTTCCACAGCAGAGATAACCCCCTCGCTGGGAATATCAGATCATGAAGTAATCACACTGGACATCCACATCCCGCCCCCACACCCAGTCAATGAAACCACTGTGAAGACATTTGCAAAAGCAAACTGCACACTTCCCAAGACCAAAGTGGAAAGTTCCGAAGACCTCTTGCTATAGGATAATGGTATGCAATCTGCAGAAACATTTACAAGTGCATCCTATGAGCATCTACAGCGATGCATGGAATGAGACGTCACAAATAAAACCAAGATGCACTCCTCCAAAAATAGGACAACAAGCAGGTGTTTGTTGGCCATAAATAAGCTAGACAAGAGAAGGAGGAAATGAACACATGATAGAGCCAACTTCACTAAAGGAAAGGCATCACTGATTATTATTAGAAACAATGATCGCTCATAAAATAATCCAAGGATGGTTTCTAAAGACAAATAGCCAAGGAATGTAAGAATAACAACCACAAAGCCTTCGCTAGCTATACCAGACATGTAGGTGTCAACTTCCAAATATGCTGTCAGCTACTGAAAAAAGGAATGAAATACACCAAACCAACTTTCATTGCCCACATCCAGGGGGACAAGTTCAATGTAAACTCCCCCCCATCACCCCCAAAAGGGCCTGTGTCCATCACAGAAGAATGCAGAGACCCAGACGTCATGGACATGCAGATAAAGACAGCCCTCACCAAAGCTAAGAACATAGCATCAATGTTAGTGCATGTTGTCCAAGGCTGTATCTTACACTAGGCCCATAAGGAACTACACACTCACCTACATTCACTGTCCAGATTCAACTGTACCACAGGCTATGTACCCAAAGAATGGCATACACTAACAGTCATCCAGATCCACAAAGGGTGTGCCAAAACAGAACCTGGAAACCATTGCCCAATATGTCTACTTAGCCGGGTCTAAAGAGCTATTGAGCCAATTGTTATGGAACCCATACAATGAGACATTGGAGATCTCCAGACACTGGACTTTACACAACTTTGCCTTGTTAAAGGCAGAGCCTGGCTCTCAAACCTAGTTGAGTTATTTAAAACAGTTGCCATGAACATAGATGGAGGTGAAAGTAGTCCACACAGCCCACCTGGACCTCACTAAGGGCTTACTACACCATTTTCCACTCTGTCATCATGAACAAGTGTACCAGCTTGAACATTAACAGCTATATCACAGAATGGGTGGCCAAGTGGCTCACAGATCAAACACACATGTTCATAGTTGCGGGTGCCATGTCCAACTCTAAGCCAGTCACAAATGGCATCACACAGGTCTTGGTCCTGGGACCCCACCTGTTCAGTAGATACTGTTCAGAGGTACAGGGAAGCATGGCAGGTGTATGACTGAACAGGTCTGCAGATGAATGGTAACTGTGGTCCATAATCAACTGTACAGCTGACACAGACATCCTCTAGAAGCGTCTTACAGAGACAGATACCTGGTGTCAAAACAATGTCCTCAAGCTGAATAGTAAAGAATGCATAGTCATCCCCTTTAGGTAAAACAAAGTGCACACAAATTACCACATAGGTGGTAATCCAGCATGTATGGAGAAAGTCATTATGGCCCTGGGGACACAGGTAGATAGTAAACTCACCTTTGATGATCACATGCCCAAAGTGTTTAGACATTCCTTCAATGTAGCCCAAATAATGTAACCCACTTCATATAGTCTGATAATGTCACCATCCTACAAATATACCTGTGGAAAGGCTAGTTCCCAGTAATGTGTCTAGCGGGTTGTGTTAATGAGTACTCCTGTAATATCATGAAATAGTTAGGTAGGGGTCTGAATCCTGCACTGGACAAGTGTGTGTGTGTGCTTGTGTGTTGCCTCCTTGAGAAGGAGCAACATTTTAGGAGAGTAGTAAGAGACCTCAAGAGTGGTAAACTAACCTTTGTCAAGTCTGATGATGTCACCATCCCACAAATATACCTGTGGAAAAAAGAACTCCCAATAATGTGCATAGTGCGTCATGTTAATGCGTGCTCCTCTAGCATCATGAAGTAGTTAGGTGCGGGTTTGAATCCTGCACTGGAAAAGTTTGTGTGTTGTCTCCTTCTGAAGGAGCAACATTTTAGAAGAGTAGTAAGAGATCTCAAAAGCGGTAAACTAACCTTTGTCAAGTCTGATGATGTCACCATCCTACAAATATACCTGTGGAAAACAGAACTCCCAGTAATGTGCATAGCGCGTCGTGTTAATATGTGCTCCTCTAGGAGCATGAAGTAGTTAGGTAGGAGTGTGAATCCTCCACTGGACAAGTTTGTGTGTTGTCTCCTTGGGAAGAAGCAACATTTTAGAAGAGTAGTAAGAGATCTCAAAATTGGTAAACTAACCTTTGTCAAGTCTGATGATGTCACCATCCTACAAATATACCTGTGGAAAAAAGAGCTCCCAGTAATGTGCATAGCATGTCGTGTTAATGCGTACTCCTCTAGCATCATGAAGTAGTTAGGTAGGGGCTTGAATCCTGCACTGGATAAGTGTGTTTGTGTGTTGCCTCCTGGGGAAGGAGCAACATTTTAGGAGAGTAGTAAGAGACCTCAAAAGCGGTAAACTAACCTTTGCCAAGTCTGATGATGTCACCATCCTACAAATATACCTGTGAAAAAGAGAACTCCCAATAATGTGCATACTGTGTCATATTAATGTGTGCTCCTCTAGTATCATGAAGTAGTTAGGTAGGAGTTTGAATCCTGCACTTGGTGAGTGTGGATGCTGTATGTTTGTGACACTGTTGGTCAATATGCTGTGGATTTTGCTTTTACCACTGCATGACATATCAGTATGCATTGCACATGTGAGCTAGCTGTGTGGCAAATACATATCCGTACATGTTACCTCAATGAATGCATTTGTGGGAACCCTGCTTTCTCCAAGAACACAGCTGTCATCCTTGCCAGACTGTGCTGCTGCTTCCCAGACCTTAGGTCACATCTGTATGCTTGTGACAAGCCCAGCCACTGCAGTGATCCCTGACCTAGGTCATCTGTGTCACACAAAGTCATTACGGTTCCTATTGGAATGTGTGAGTGAGGGTCTATGGTCGATGTATATGTCAGACCTGTTCCAACGCAGCAAAGTCTGTCAATGATGACTATTCATAGCAGGTGTAGAACAACCTATGTGGATATGCATGCAGACCCCTCATTGCTTATGTGATCCACCAAGGGATTCCAAAATACTTTTGGAAATGTGATTAACAAAGGAGAGATGACATAACACTTGGTTGCACGTACACATCGGTACCTGTTCATCATGTTGGTGGCTACTACCTATGTGGTACTGTGGAGATAATATGTTCCGTAAAGGTGGATGACTATGCTTAGTTTGGCTTATAGTTTTACAGCATGGATTTGACAACAGGCATCTGTCTGTATGATACCCTTGTGGAGGATGTGTGTATCATCTGGAGAATGCATTATAGGCCACAGTATGCATTACCAGACGTGGACGGACATATCCCTACTGTGATTGCTTGTACCTAAGAGAGCTATATGCCAAACAGGAGTGGTTTCAGTAATGGGTGCAGGTGAATACCAGTGGCTATTAGCATTGTATAGTACCTGAATGATCCAAATGTTGCTTTGTGTCCTACATCTGTGTGTCGGTTGTCAAGACATCATCTAACGATTGGTAATGGTCAGGCTGTTGAAGTGATGTATACTACCAGAATGCAAAACAATGACAGATAGTAACAGTATCACCCACAGCACAGTGTCAAACCATGTCATACACACATGTGTAGTCAGGTTCCAGAATGTGTGTAGTACAATACATACTGGCCACCAATAGAAACTATGGAGTGTTACTGTGTAATACAGAGCATGTCACCCTGGCCATGTGTCCACTATGCACGTACATGCAAACAGTGCACCTCCACCATGTTCACAACTGTACACCTGCAAATCTGTGCTATACACATCCCACACATACTGTCCACTCTCTAACACATGCTGCCAATACTGCACACATCAGCCTAGTGGCATGTGGCCGGACAATACACAATTGGAACCAACACTGGTGTAAACAATACTATAATGACAATCATAGCTTTAATGCATCATGCCTGCTCAGCTACACCTTCAAGCATTTCATTACACCCTACTGCTGACAACATGCTAACATTGCTATACTGCTATATAGACACCCTGTGCATCAGCACCATGGTAGCCTGTTCCTGCATCGACGTTACAGATGACAGGAGGTGGCACAGGTTTCATCATATGCACAGGGTGTGTTGTTGGTTTGCCAGAGGCCTACAGTGAGCCATCCAATTGACATGTATATGTGTGTGTGTGTGTGTGTGTGTGTGTGTGTGTGTGTGTGTGTGTGTGTGTGTGTGTGTGTGTGAGAATACTGGAATGGGCCAATGTTGTTGTAATGTGTGTGGGTATGTGTTAGCCCTAGGTGTCTGGAGTATGTGTGTGTGTCTGCATGCACACAGTTCCACCATGTGGCTGCCATATATGGGTATTTGTGGGACAGCCATAGACTGTACCTGCGAGGCTTTACAGATCACCATCTCTGGCCATGGATATAGTACCTGTGCCTGGCAGGGGTACTACTGACACTATCAGGTACTAAGCCAGACTGGGTACTATCCCCAGAGGTGGATGGATGTACACTGGACACAGGTCCCTGCAGGGACTGTCCAGAGCCATGTGCATGTGGTCTTCTAGGATGTTCTATGGACAGCCCACCCCCAACATTACTGGGGCTGGTACTGGCACTAAGAGAGCAGCTGTGGCTTGAAGGACGTCCTCGGCGACTGCCAGCTGCTGATGTTGCTGGCATACGTCCACATCGATGTCTCAACTGTCCTGCACTGTCCTGACACATGGACATGACATTGCGGAGGATATCTAATGTCTCTCCCCAACGTCTATCAGTGAGCTCGGTGTAATGACGGATGGCACCTGCTAGGTCATGGATACTGTCAATGACGGCAGTGTTATGTGCCCTCTGTGCCCTTAGTCCCTGTCTGGTGTACCGTTCCATAGGTGCCTGTGCCTCCATGACAGCCTGGAACATGTGTGACATTTTCAGACCTGTGGCATGATGAGCAGCAGTGCTCCTACGAGAACTCCTGGACATCTGTCTATGTGGTACCCTTCCAGACATCTGGGTATGGCTGCTGTGTTAGGATGCATGTGCCATGGATACCACACTGTCCTGGCCAATGCCAACTGTATGCTGTCCCTCAGCTATGGGCATTGATGATGGATGTATTGGCAATGTGACTGTATGCATGGATGGGGTGGAGAGCTGTGTACTGTCGATTGGTGGCCCAATGACAGACCCTGGCAAACACACCTGTGCCTCAACACATTTATCTTCATTATCACTATGTGGCTCAATGACATCAGTTTCCCTGCTGCACTGAACCAGCCCTAACACAGCACCTGTGGGAGGAAGACAGGAAACACACTTTACGACCTGTACATGATGTCGGCACACATGCACACATGAACATGTGCACACATGCACACATGTACACATGAACACATAAACACATGCACACATGCACACATGCACACATGCACACATGCACACAAGCACACATGCACACATGAACACATGAACACATGCACATATGCACACATGAATACGCACACATGCACACATGAACACATGAACACATGCACACATGCACACAAATACACTCCTCACTACAGCAGATACCCACACATACCACCAGCAATCCAAAACATACTCAGTAGTGGTTGAAGGTGGTTTATAGTATCACAAGGCAAACAGTCATATCACACGTGTCAGCATTCAGAAAATTTGTTGCTCAAGACCATGCAGTGTGAGTGTAGATAGCCCTTGTTAATAACAGTATACATGGCTTTGATGCATGTGTGTTGTTGTTCAGTGATTGGCCTCCCCCTGGAACACAATGTGTACATGGACACAACATTGCTGTGCAAGTATTAAAAGGTCTGCAATGTCCTGTACACCATCACTCACAGGTATACATACCATGGCTGGATGTGTATCTGTGTGTCACATAGATATCCATTTCTGATTACAGTGTCTGTGTCTGTAGCAGATAATTGTGGACACAGGTTTAGCACATGCATGCTATGTATACACACAGGATGGCTGGTGCATGTATACGTGATGGAATACCATTGCTCAACATGGCCATTATACAGTGGTTATGGTGAGTGTAGGACATTTTGTGGACATGCCAGTGCCAGCCATGACATGGCATGCTACAACATGACTGCAACATTAAACATCACACATACCCAATGTGTGTCATGTGACCTATACACTCAATAGCATTACAAGACATATATGTGTCACTTTGTACAAATGGTGATTGCTATGCATATTGTGTATAGGTGCATATGTTTGCACACACACAACATTGAGGTGCATAGCAATGACTGATATGTGTAGTACTGTGGTCACTGTAACTGGATGGGGTGTAGTACCATGAGCCATCATCATCATGCATCATGTGGTCAGTCAAGGCTACTAATGTGTGCCAGACTGCCACCTAGCATGCTGTTCCTGAACTGCAGTACCGTGGCTACATTCACAATTACACAGCCACTTGTTACATGGGTTTGTAAATGCCCAATAGGGAGCATTGCCTAACATGAATGTGTTATGTGTTGAAGAGTGTCGCACAGCCCCATGATAGGCCTCTACCCCTCAGGTATATTATGTGTGCTGTGTGGATGACATGTAGGATACTGAAGTGTGACCTTACAGCGGGTGTCTGGATACACCATGTGTAGCATGTTAAGGTGTACTGCGTATGACAAAGTCGTGTATGTTGTGTACATGTGTATCAACTATACCTATCCAATTTCCAGTACGGTGTTGCCACAATTTTGTGCGATGCTCTGTGTATTGCATGTGATTGAGGCAGCTACTGACATTACTGAGATGTGCATAGTCTCACAGCAAACATGCACAGCATGCATTATGCGTAGGTGTGTTATGTGTACATGGCCTACACCTCACCTATGACATGCACATTTCATTAGCAATATTACATTTATAACACACTCACCAGCATCGACCGGCTGCCTTGCTGTCACACCAGAGGAACCTACAAGAATATGAGACAGTTTGTCAGTGGTCACAACTGTGGCATTGCTACTGTGAGTTTGCTAAACTACAGTAGTACAACAGTCAACAGGCATACAGATTATATTCCAAATATCAGTATTGCACAACACTAGGCAGCACGACTGCTAAACACACAGTACACATCTCACATATGCATAATCTACCAATACAGGTAACAGTAGTCTACAGATAGGGTATGTTACCTGCACGCTCCATGTCAACATGCTGGGTGGCTCCGGCCTCCATGATGACACATGTATGTTGTTGTTCCTGTTGTTGGCCAGGAGCCACCATGCTTATGAGCAGCTCCTCCACTCTGGCGAGGGGGGGATGAATGGCTACCCCACCACCTGTGGCAAGCTGTTGTCTATGGATATCAGACGCATGCCGCCGGACATGTCTAATTACATCACTGCAGTGATGGCGTACCTGCTCATATGTCTGGTTATGCATGCCTATGTCATTTACCCGACGGACAAGATCTTGCCACAGTGCAGTCTGCTCATGCTGGTCCTGGCTGGTTCTAGAGAACAGCAGGGTGTAATGCTGCACCAGGCTGCTGTATATTTCCTGTTCCTCTGCAGCTGTATAACACAGGTTGCATTGGTGGGTCATGCCCCTGGAAGACAATTAAACAATATGTGTGAGCAAGTCCTGTGGCACACTTAACATTCTAAAGTACAGATATCAATTAACTGCCATATATAGCATCCGATTGCCTGTCAGAGGATACACACATTCAGTACCAAATATTAGTGCTCAGGCCACAACTGGCTGACAGTGCCTGGCATGCTCTATATATCAAACCATGTTCTGCGCAGCAGCAAAGAGAAGCCAGTATGTAAGACTATACACCAGTACATGGCACACTGTATGTGACACAATGCACCACCTAGCCACAGGAGGTATATATCAAGCTAATGCATAACGAAAGATGTCATCCATTGCAATGAATGTAAAGTACAGTTACAGTATTACCAGTATACTACCCTAGTCGTTGATGCCAAACCCCTGCCTAACATATGTGCACAGTTGTTAATATAGGTGGCATGCTGCTGTACTAGACTATACATGTTGCTAGATACACACATATACCCTGTAACACACATATGATTGAGGGCATGGTATAGGCATAATTACACACACATCAGACATACATACAACACACAAATGTATGCCAACCCAGATGAGCTTTACCTGTGTACCATACAGTACTGTGTGTCACTACTTACAAAACCTTATGCCTGAGGTATGTAATCTGTGAGGACTACAGGAACAAACAAAACAGTGTTTCCAAGCAATGTGAACATACACCATACTGTACTGTTTAGGCCTACAGCTTCAGGTAGTACTACAGTTCATATGGGAGTTGGATTCAACAGCAGTACCACTCACTAAGCATACATGTATTGCTTTAGCCTACAATGGGACACCACAGTCAACAACAAGGGACTATGTCACACCGTATGCCATACTACTTTTTCTGCCTAGCAATAGCATACACATCTTTTGCTGGGATCACAGCTAGGGCACAAACTACCATGACAGAAACAATTTCACACTAATCTATCACACCTTTACAGACCTTGCACACATTCACCAACACATTCACCATCACACTCAGTCAACCTCACATAGCAATTATTGCACTAAGTACATGTGTGTGTGCATCGTGTCATAGGTAGGTAATACACTATTGGCCCTAGAGCCTACAGCAGCCTAGCCATACACTACCCTGGCATTTGACACACGTGTAATTTAATTTCACTTGCCCCTGTCAACCAGAGCCACAGAGGTGATTCCCGGGGTGTATTTCCTATCTCCCAACCAATCATCAGGAGTATTTATGACAACTGCTAATGAGGAGCTTTGTTTGCTATTGATAGGTGGTTTGTTCCAGAATATGGCATGTCTCTGAGATAGGAATCTATCCCTTCAGCATGTGCTGTTTAGTGAGCTGACAAGGTTTAGGGCCCTAGAGTGTGTATCTCAGAGGGATTGTAATATGTTTACGTGGAGGATGTCCAACAGCTATGGGTGTGACATAGCTCTGCATGTTGGGCAGAGGTCACCTCTTGGTAGGCAGTATGCAACACAGTCTAGCTGTGGTTTTGTGAGTCGGTCTGCATAGAGCATCTGTTTGAGGCCGGTATTAATCTTTGTGAGGTATGTCTGTGGCCTTTCCAGTTGCTGTAGTTGTCATGTGAGGTACATACCACATGGGGCATTGAACTCTATAATGGGTTTTAAGTGTGATGAGTAGGGGGGAACACTGACCTATATTTCCCTAGATGACACACCTTTTGTGATGATGTGTACTACGTAGACAGAGTACATGACTAGTGTGGCACTGTGATTATGAAAGGGGAGGCTACTGTCCACCTGTGTCCCATGTTCCCTTATCACACCTTTGTGTTAGGTAGACTGCCACCTATGTGGTAGTTAATGGGTACAGTGTTTTGGCAAGAAGGGATGGCACTGCTGTGTCAACACTGAGCTTCATTCCATGCCTTGGTCACCAGGCACCTGTCGCAGTAAGTATGACCCTCTCTCTCTCTCTCTCTCTCTATATATATATATATATATATATATATATATATATATATATACACATACATATGAACATCCATTGCTGTACATATAGATGTACATATAGGCACATATACAGTCCACTTATGGTGGTAATATCAATTATGCGACAGTTGTGAGATATACAGTTATGTAATAATATTGCCCAGTGTTGTGCAGAATGCATTGAAGGTGTCCTCAGCCCATGTAGCTTTAGCAGGTCTCACTGGCTGCAACACTGCAACACTGACAAATCATACCCACAGCGTTTAACCACCACATGTCAGATACCAGCACTGCATGCTGTTTTTCTTGCCACACACTACAACCTACATAGAAATATGCACATAACAACCTTCAACAACATATATATATATATATATATATATATATATATATATATATATATATATACACACACACACTTCACAAACAGTTGCAGTATGTCCCTTGCCCTATGCACATGTACAGATACATATAGATATGTACTGCTGCCACATATGGATGATTCACAGTATGTAGAGTACTCTTCAAAAACATCTACTACATGCCAGCAAATACATATGTGTTACATATCTTTCCTTTGTATTTCTCTGTTCCATCTGTTTTTAAAGGAAATATTTTTTGTTGGGTTTTCTGTCTGTTGATGTTGCTCTTTCTTTTTCTGAGTCTGTCTGTTTCTGTCTCTTTGTCTTTGTCTGTGTCTCTGTCTTGTTCTCTCTCTCTCTCTCTGTTGCTGCAATGATATTATTGCAAGTGTGGACAGCAAGTACAGCCTACTTTTCTAGGTATCTTCACATATGCATGTGATGGCTTCTGCACCAATTGGTGCCCACCATTTAGTAATTGCATGCAGCCTGCTGTGTGTTAATTGCAGTACTCACTGTCATAGCAACCCACTGCTATAAAATGCTACGTTAGGTAGGCGTAGCCCTTTCAGCTTTCCAAGGTGGGTCCCATGCTTGTTTGCTGTGGACACTGTTGTGTCAGTCAGAAGGTTGGTATACGTCTTATATCTGAAGCTAGGGTTGTAGCCAGTGATTTGCATGTTGTACTCAAACCTGACTGTTGCTGCTTCTAGTACACACTTGTCAGTGTGTACTAGGGCGGGAGACTTAAATCTCGACACGGCTATTAATAGGACGTGCTGGAGGGATAGATTCATCACCCAAAGACTCCCTATGCTGTGGAATAAATTCCCGGTATATGTGAGGCAGAGCACCTTGCTGGCCTTGTTCAAGAGAAATCTTGACCAATGGATGGGAGATCGCAGATATACCCCAGGGATTACCTCAGTGTCACTGCTCAACAGAGGCACAGCAAAATAATGGGTATAGTTCCCCATACTAAAGGGGTGGCGTAAGCCACAAAACTATGGGCTAGGCTTGTAAATGCCCTCGGGCAGATAGCCTAGTATGAACCTATGAACCTATGAACCTATTACTCACCCATCCAAATGCTAACACAAGATACATGGGAGTATGTACTTTCTTTTCTAATTAGACAATTAACTGCCATACAAAAGTAGTTATTGCAATGTATTCTTCTGGCACACAAACTGTTTGTGAACTACTATACTGTAAATATTAATTTACTCACTTCTGAACAGTTTGTGTTTTTTTGTGTTGACATTAGCACAGGCTGCTCAAGACAACTGGACAAATTTCAGTACTGAGTATGCCTACCTACATCCTTGGTAGAGCCTGAATACACAGGTATATTTTTCTTTTGGGTAGGGGTGCAGAAGTACAGAGAGCATTATTTATTATTGTGTGATGTTTATCTTGCTGAACATACAGGGTTGCTGTGTGCCTGTTAGTCTATCAAGGCAAGTAGTCTGTCTGCGTAGCTCCCACCTGTGGACATATCCAGATGGTAGCCAGAGGTTAGCCTATTATTCTTTGTCTGTGCACCACACCGGTCCTTTCAGCACTGGAACATTGGCATTGTCACAGTTGGTTGCTACCAGTACATGGCTACATCCTTTGATATTTCTGTGTTGTACTCCTACATAAGGGTATGCTTGTGGGACTCCTTCCAAAGCTATTTGCAGAGTGTGTAACAGCAGAAAAGCTGATATGCCTGTGTGTTTCTGCCTCTGCCAGGTCTCTGATACACTCAGGTATATATTTGAACAGCCTCAGGGAAAGGTACATATAAGTGAGGTACACCTGTAATATATTACAGACATTAAGTTGAGAATGTGAGAGAATCAGAGCATATGTATTAATACACCTTTTCTGACGTGCAAGCAGTGTCTACTCTTATTTATTGACATTATTCATTAAGTGTAATTCCCCACTTTTCTGCCTAATGTCAGTACTTTTCAGAGGGATTCAGAGGGATACAGCTAACATTTGTTTACGAATCAGGGACATCCCTGACAAGCAGTCACAGTTGGGAAGTATGGCCTCTGCCCTATTCAAATATGCCAGGGTTTATCCTGCTCTGATACTGTGTGGGGTTTGTAAAGTGCTACTGTAACATTATTTCCTGATAGAATGGCTGGTTCTCTTTTCACAGTCATGTCATGCAATTCCACAACAACTGCTGGTAAAGATCCACAGAATAAGATTTGTGTTACGGCATTCCTATTTTCCCTTTACATTCACTCATTGTAATGCATGATATATTTATTACAGCACCAACTTGTTGTATGTCTACTGTGGCTTATTGGTACTTCATGCAGTGTAGTGTGCCCAATGTCCGGGGTTCAAGACTGGCAGAGGTGTTTTAGTTTGCTGCTCAGCAGAAAAAGGGCCCTGCCATGCAGAGTGACTAAGGCACTTTTAAGCAGTTGTAAGTGGGTTTGCGCAAGTTTGCGCAATGCTTAGCGATGCTTAGCTAAGTGCACACAAGCGCACACTTGTGCACACCCACTAACTACTGCTTAAAGGTGCTTACCCCCGCTAACCCCCACGCTAATTTCTTTGAAAGAAAAGAAAATGGGGAGATGGGAAAGTGGTGAAAAAGGGGGCTCAAAGAGGGAAAGACAGTAGGGAAACCAGCTCGAGATGTGCAGCATGGGTATAGGGAAGGTCCATAGCTGCCCATTTCATTACCAGCAACAGCTGTGCATATGTTAGGAAATTTGGAGTGAAATTTGAAACCTTCCACCCCTGAGAGAGGGGTGAGGACAACAAAGTATATTGTACTGCCAATTATAATTATCAGTTTACATGTCCAGCGGACATGTGTGCAAAATGGGCAGCTATGTATGGGGCGTAATTTTTTTGTGGGAACAGATTGCCCTTTTTTTTTGTTTTTTCAGGTGAGAGTGGAATGTGAGGTAGAGGAAGTAGGTATATTTGGGGAGGTAGGTTGGGAAGGTAAATGCATACAGGCGCAGAATATGACACATGTGTTGGGTGAACACAATTGACGGGGACGGATGTTTGGATATTGCAAACCCATGAGCCCACAGATGCAAAAGTGGAACTGAGATCCCCACCCATGGGCAGTCACCACTGCACCTTCACAGCCCAGAGGGGGGATGAGCCCCATCCCCTGCAGTGCTTCCACCTGAAGGTGGCACAGGGCCACCAGAGGAGGAGGTCCCAGACTGGGCACCGGACATGCTGGTGCCAGGTGCCATTGCCAGCTGAGGTGGGAGAGGAGGGTCCGCTGGGACCGGCCTTCCCATACGTTCTATGTTTAGCAGGATTTAATGACAATATGGGTTAGTAACAAACAACAGCATACCAAATTAGTTGGAAGAGCATGCAGTAGTATTCCCATTAACCCAACACACAAGAATTCCAACAGTTGAACAGCAAGCATAACACATGCATATTTAGAACAACAGTGGACATTCCAACAGCATGCAGGGTTGATTGGTGGCAACAGGCCACCAAGATTGTGGTATGTGAACAGGGCACATGCATCAAAGTACATGCAGATGTTTATAAACCAATAGGACATATGTCCCAACAAAATTTTTCAGATTACACATACCCATTGAGGTGTGGAATGGCATTATTTATGACCATAACGTAGGGTGTAAAAAGATCACTCCATTAACAACTTATATATACTTATAACTTTACTCTACATTCCTACTGACTGCATGTATATATCCCCTACATATATTATTACACTAGGCAGTCTCCATTAAATTGTGAAATGGGTTTTGATAGTTGTTTATATACCTGACCTGTATCTGACATACAAACTTTTCAGGATGCAGATGTTATTGCTACGTATTTATATATTTCATTTATATTCATATATCTACATATCTGGCTGTCTTCAGGTGACATTATCAGCTACATTTAAACAGACCCCTACATTTCTAGCAGCACACTGACATTTCTGAGGAACACAATCACAAGCTACTCATGTGCCAGATTAACCTATACATGCTAGCCATGAACCAACAGTTGAGGACTGTATATATGCTTAAGAGCTACTGGCATTCCCTTCATCTGCTTTATATGGACCTACCCAAGTGTGGATTGACAGCACTTAATACAACTGTACTATTTCCATAATGCAAGGGTACAACAACATATCAAAGAAAGTGACACAGACACAGTCCAGGAATTATACCTTTATTAATTACATTACACACTTTTGTAGTGGCTCTCTCATTCATTTCATATTTTGGTGCATGCAGAATACTTTTATTCCAGACTTATTATACCTTTATTAATGGGTTACAACACTTTTTCATGCTCTTTCATTTATTTTATATTACATTACATGCAGAGACTTTATTCAAGTCTTATTATACCTTTATTAATGGGTTACAACACTCTTTTACAGGCTCTCTCACTTATTTTATATAACAGGACATGCAGAGAAGTTATTCAAGACTTATTAGACCTTTATTAATGGGTTACAACACTCTTTTTCTGGCTCTCTCACTTATTTTATATAATAATATATGCAGAATAATTACTAACCTGCCTGGTTGCGCAGCCTTAGCAGCCTATCTGCATAGGCTTGCCGATTTGCAGCACGGACACCTGCAGCTGTGAAGTAAATGAAGGGATATTGAGACATACCTATCCATTATATAGACTACAGTAGCATTTCTTACATACTTCATTCCATGGCTACCTACACAGTAGTGGGGCATCTTGCATGTCACGGGCCTCCTGTATCCATCGGTTCAGTCAGTCCTGCTTCCGTCTCTTCAGGTCTGCATGATGGTGACGGACCTGCTCAACAGTCCAAGGGGCGCTTGTGGCACTGGTGAGATCATGAGCTAACCGGTTCCAAGCCTCCACTTTGTACTCTGTCCCTTGAAACTGGCCCTGCAGGAGTCTTGACTCATGATGGTGGACAAGGAGCCAAACCATGTATTTTGACTTCTCGATGCCCCACCGTTGCACTCAAAAGCGAGTATCCTCTCCAGCACCGGCCATTCTGACTGCAGATGGGAGCTACAATCAGTTATGGTGAGTATCATGCCTATGGAGCTTAAATATGCCTCATTTCCCGCACTTATTTGTGATTGGTCATTTTTGAAAATTCTTAGCTAACAGCAAACCTGCTTAGCAATGGTTAAACTTCCATTTATAAGTATATGTATGTTAACAGTGCATGTCTATGCTAAGCTGTCATGGCTTAGTGGTTCATTACTTTGATTATGGTGCACAGTGTCCTGGGTTTGAGACTTGTCGTTGCTTTTTATTTTACTACTGTCCAGACAGGCTAGGGGGTGTGGCTGTGTTTAGGTGACTTTGCTCAACTTTGCTCCATGTTGCTCCATGTTGCCCAACGTTGCCCGACAGTGCGCTGGTTAGCACGGTGTGCAGCTCTGCGCAAACCTATTGAGCTAGGTAAAGCGCTGCTTAGCTATGGGCAACTATATTGCGCTGGGTACAATGCTACTTAGCTATGGGCAACTATATTGTGCTGGGTACAACGCTGCTTAACTATGGGCAATTATATTGCGCTGGGTACAATGCTGCTTAGCTATGGGCAACTATATTGCGCTGGGTACAACGCTGCTTAGCTATGGGGAATTATATGTCAATATCCTTAATGCTGCTCACCTTCTTATATTTATATATATACATTTTGTTCACTAATACATAGGCCATTTCAATGCTTTTTACTAAAATTTCATTCATATATGTCAGGTATTATTTTATATACCAATTTAAAACATAAAATAGAAATGGGAGTGGTGGAACTAAAACCGGGAATACCTCCTCTTTGTGCAAAGGATCTACCACTACGCTTTTGCTATTTGTCTGAACTTGCATAAACATTTCTTATTATGCTCTTCGATGACGAAATTGCTAACTTAGCTAAGCAATGGGCACACCCGGGCAAACATGCGCAAATACGGGCAGCTATATCGGGAATTATAAAAAAAAAATAAAAGTTTACATTTTACAATTACAAAGGGGTTTAGTATGTGGGGATGTCTAGTGTTTGCTATGTGCACATTTCAGCGGACTCGCTCATTGCACTTGTCATTTTCACATTTATATGGTTGTAGGGGCATGGATATTTGGACTGCTCGGCAGTCCGACACGCCCCTTGCAGTCTTACATGCTCCGTGTTAGCCTTCCAGTTGAGTCAGCACGCCCTCATGCATATGCATGACGCGCTGATGTCATACTCTTAGACGGCAGTCTCCGAGTAAGACTTAGTCTTACATGGAGGATTACTGAATCCGCCTCCCATATCTTTCTTCCCCCATCCCCCCATAAAACAGCATAGCATTTACTGACTGTCTAATCAGTTGAAATAATCAAGTAATTATAATTGTAATTATAATTAATGCATAATGAATACATTTCAGTTTGACACATACAAAAGTTCTGTCCATCACACAATTGATATATAGATTCTGCTTTGGATTTAGGTATAGGTAAACTAACATAAAAAATAATTTGTATAATTTATTTATGCATCTGCAATTCTTCTGAGATTAAATTATTATTTGATTTGTCCCAGACTGTCAATTAGCAGGTAACAATCAGTGGCAAATCAGAAATAATAATCCAGCAGGGATGATTCAGTCATACCTAAAATATTAGCACTGTTAACTTGAGCTATTGACAGAATAAGAGAATGTGAATTAATATACGATTTTTTCTGAAGTAGTCTGTTATAATTCTAATCATTGTCATTAAGTGCAATTCACAATCTGTTTCTCCAGACATGGAAGGTAGTTGGGTGCACATGCAAGCTCAAAGCCAGACTACATTTATGCATTACATTTATTTGACGCAGCCAAAAGTCCTGCCAATAGTGCACTACTCAACTGACCTCCAGAGCCTGATCTGCAACAACAAAAAAAATATGTATATCTATGTTTATCTATCTATCTATCTATCTATCTATCTATCTATCTATCTATCTATCTATCTATCTTTCTATATATCTATCTATATATATTTTTTTCTGAGCTGGACAGACAGACACAGAATGCTGTGTCACACACAATCCGTTTCCAGACCCTTGTTGTTGAGGGGAAGATTGGCTGCAGAATGATTCAAAATGCAGGCAGAGCAAAAAGAACTGTAGTAATTAGGAGACTGTCATGGTTGGCAAGAAGGACACTTAATATGTAACAGTATGCACATTGCATTGATTATAGGCAGGACTGGCCATGCAGCAGTATCCAGATTTAGAAATAAGCACTGTTAATAAAAAAATGCATCTGGGTTGGAAAATACCTGACACATCACACAAAATACCAGCATGATTAACAGACACACCTTAACTCTGGAAAGTAAGGCAGACATTAATATTATATACAGGACTGGTAAGCATATTCCAGACACATACAGTATGTTTTCTTCCAGTTCTGGCCCATGTTCAAAACTGCAGCCTCCTGATCTTCCACTACTCCATTCACTCACCACTGCCAGTTGTGCAAATTGAAATAATTAAGAATTCAAAACTCGAAACAGAGTACTCCTGCCTGTAACAAATTAAAAAATATTGAATTGCAACTGGCAAGCACTTGAAGCTAATTCTTCAAAATTCAGAAATTAAATTTTTAAATACTACTAGCATGCCAATGGAAAGTGAATCAACCAAAACATATAAAAGGCAATATGTGTGCTATGGGCGGCCAAAGGTAAAATCCTGTAACTGCCTTCTCTGTACTGCCCCCTGCAACTGGCCAACAAATCTAACATCTTTGGAGTAGTGCCAGAAGCTCATATCATAAAGAAAATGTAGGGCTGAGCAGGCATCCATGCACGATGACATGGAAAGGGGTTGTGAAGTACCTTAGAGTCATGGACATCCATGTAGGACATTTTTGGAGTTTCTACTGCTTCTCTTAAAAGGGAAAAAATAATTATGCAAAATATTTTTGTATTTATTTAGCACAAATTGCACCCTCTCCAAGACTGCACTCGCATTGATTGACCCTTTTGCATCACCCTTGCTATGCTACTGTTAGCACTTCCTAAATTCTTATTAATTGTATTAAACTCACCTTGTAGTATAGCTTCACATCTGATTGCACTTACTGAGCTTATTTTACTCACTTTAGTATGGAATGATCCAGGAATGTTTACTTTGCTGTCACCCACTACATGATAGCATCTCAAGATATTACTTATTGTACTAAGTTTTTGGTGGGAATGTCACTGAACAATGTTTATCATGCTGTTTCAGACTGAAATTCTTCTTAAAGCTCCTAGGCTTACCAAAAATATTAGAATAATTTAACATGAAAGACTGTACTGTTAAAAAAGGTAATTTTCTGCGTTTTTTATAGTGCAAATGTGACATATATAATAAAAGATATGGGCAATGTAGCTTGTTATTGTCTAGAGTGCCAGCATTACAGGGACATTTCACTTTGTGTGTGTATGTAATATATATATATGGAGGTATAAGGTATACTCACTTTCCTCAAGCAACCCATACGTAGACCTTCCAGAATTTGATGAAACAAACATTAACGCACTACCACACATGCATAGAAAAAAAAAAAAAAAAACTTGCACTTGTACATTTCACTCTAAATAAAAAACATTGTTTTTTTTGCAGGGGAAACACCCCCGTTATAGTTATATATACTAACTCCCAGATCACATATACTGGGGAAAAGGCATATTCACAACCCCAAGAATTGTGCAGTTTTGAATACCTGTAGTCCATCTGTTTAGTTAACTAAACAGATGTCAAATATAATTCCGATCTAAATTAGTCCACCCACACAAGTGTCTGACACACACATGCACACAGGCACATGCACAAGTGCATATGCCACATCAGATGCACACATTGTTCCTGCATGTGGCCTACTTTGTATGTCATTAACTAGTATCATTCCTCCTGGATGTGCCCTACTTTGTATGTCATTAACTGGCATCATTGTTCCTGCATCAACTAACCTCTAGCAATACAGCCATGCTATTCTGGTAAGTAGGCAGTAGTAAGTCTGCTTCAGTGTGTCAGATATAAAAAGACTAGAATTTGTCAGCTGTGCCCAAGTATGAACATCGTTTGGGGGATGCAGACTGAGGAGAATAAGGCTGTGTGTGCTTACAGAAAGGTAAAATACTTGCATGATGGAAGGCATATGGTCTTTGTTTTTAGTGATTTGGAACTAACACATTATGCTTACCATAACAGGGAAGGGCCGGCCTACTGTTCTGGTCCCTGCATGTGACTCTGGACATTTGGATATTGGTAAGACTGGTACCTCGGTGCCATTTCCATTACATATCAGATGGAGCCTAGGTACGGAAGATTAGGGAAAACACATGTGACATGTCAAGGGACTAGATTTAGCTGATAGGCCTGAGCTAATACAGAACATATGAGGCCTTTTATGCAGTAAAGGTTTGTGAATTAAGGTGGTCCTGTGAGAGCATCTTCATGCTACTGCATTTGTTCATGTGATGCACACAAAATCTCAGAGTACTGGAAAACTGTTCAGGTAAGGCATCTGTTTAATACCCCCTCCCCCAAAAAAGGCACAAGGCTATGCTCCTGAATACTAGGGAAATAATTTCCAAATTTTCTAGCTCCCTCAAGCTTTCTGACCTGCATGACAACCATATCTCTGCCACCACTTTATTCAGATACCTAGACAACTGCCTTGACTGATCTCATCTATCAGGAGCTCATTCAAAAACTTAAATCTAAAATCAACTACCTTCTTTGTTGGTTTCAGAAAATGTCCTGCTCTTGCAACTTGAAAATGACTTACACTTTTTTGTCATCTCTTACAAAAATACATCATAGTAAAGACCTTAGCTTATATGTCACTTCAACTAATTCCCTCATCTTGAACACCATTGCCTTACTTTATTAAAACTGACTTCCAGTAAAAGCCAGATCCAACCTACATCTGGGCTCTCAACTGTTCAAATTACTCCATCAAAATGCCAATAATACACTTGCAATGAAAGTTACTAACAGCAGAGATGTCAGGACGGGATACAGTAGGCCCTGCTTTATAAATTCCATCTGCTAAACTATGTAGCTATGACTGAATTTGCTCCAAAATTGTGACAGCCCCTTCCTCACCATCTCACAAACATACTAACATTAAGTTTAGCCCTAACTTGTATATTTCTGTGTAATAAAATGCAATAAAATGCAAATGTTAGAAAGCAGGACACATTACACTACACTGCACTAGGTTCATTTCCTTGGACATCTTGCCATTTACACCACCATTATTATTGGATTTCAGCACCATCAGGCTGTTACACATGAATACTTACACTCATATGACATACCAGAGGAAATAGCAAGAACACCAGGCTCTCCTTGGATTGTTGTAAACCCAGGCAAGAGACGAAGGCGGAGGACACAGAAAGCAAAAGCATGGCTGCCGGTCTGGCCTACATGCTTGGCTAAGGACACATCCTGGGAAGAGATGGTTTGTGAGGATATTTCTTGCTAATGCCAGATCTATCACAAACAGAATAGATGAACTTCAACTACAGATTTCTGAGAACAAACTTATGAGACTTGCGCATTTTATTATTTACAGAAACATGGCTACACTCATGTATACCAGGTGCAGCCATTGAGCTGGCAGGCTGCACAGCCTTTTGGTGGGACAGGAATAAAGACTCTGGTAAGACCAGAGGTGGGGGATTTGCATCTATGTGAATAACAGCTGGTGTACCAATGCAAAGATTGTAGACAGTTACTGTTCTCCTGATCTAGAGTATATGAGAATCAAATGCAGGCCTTTTTATTTACCTTGGGAGTTCACTGCTGTTATAGTTACGGCTGTTTACATTCCACCAGATGCTAACGATTGCACAACTCTAGGTCACCTGTTTGACACCATTAACTTGTACGGAAAGAAAACATCCATCCTGAAGCTGTTCATGTCATAGCTGGTGATTTTATTCAGATGGACTTAGTCAGTTTTTCCTAAATTTCATCAGCACATCAAATGTGCAACCAGGGAGGAAAATACACTGGACAAATCCTACTCAAATATCAAGGATGGCTATAGAGCAAAATAGCTGCCTCATCTAGGCCAGTCAGATCATTTGTCCATACTTTTGACTCCAGCATACACTTCTGTTAGGAGAAAAAAACAGATTACTTCAAAGATTGTTAAAATATGGCCAGAAGGTGCACTCTCACAGCTAGAGAATTGCTTTGAAAGAACTAACTGGGACATTTTCATGGATGAGGATCTAGAAGAGTCACATCAGTGGTACTCTGATACATAAAAGCCAGTGTTGAGAATGTCTGTGTCAGCAAACATATTTATGTGTACCCCAATCAGAAGCCCTGAATGATGATGGAGGTCACATCTCCTCTCCAGACTGCAATACAACCTTCACATCTGGCAACAGAGTCCCTTACAGCATGGCTAGACCAACCTAAATAAATCTATCAGTGAGGCTAAAGTGGCTTATATAAGGAAGACAGACAACCACTTCACCACCAAGGACCCACAACAACTGTGGCAAGGTAATCAGCACATTACAAATCATAAAACCAATAACTCTATTGATGGAGACGCCTCAATGGCAGAGCAACTTATAATTATTTCTTCTCCCATTTTGATGTGAAAACAACAGAGACAGTCACACCTAGGCACCATCAGATAGGCCACAGCAGTCTAACGTCATATAGACTAACCTCTTACAACCACACCTTCACAGTACAAGAGCATGATGTAAGACGTGCTCAAAGTAGTTAATCTAAGGAAGGCTGCTGGCCCTGATGGAGTGAACGGGTGGGTGCTGAAAGAATGCACAGACTAACTCTGTGGGTTCTTCACAAAGATCTTCAATCTGTCTCTATGTCTACTTTTCCCTCTTGTCTGAAGTCGACTACAATCATTTCACTGCCAAAGAAACCTGTCATCAATAATCTATATGACTACCGGCCAGTGGCACTTACTCCAGTCATTACAAAGTGTTTTGAACAACTGGTTCTGTGACACATTAAGGGCAGTCTATCAGTTATCTCGGATACACACCAGTATGCTTACAGTTCAAACAGGTCTATGGAAGATGCCATCTCCACTGCCTTACACACTGCACTTTGTCATCTTGAGCAGCAGGGGAACTATGTGGGGATGCTCTTTGTAGACCTTAGTTTGGCTTTTAACACAGTTATCCTAGGTATACTGGTCACTAAATGTGCTGGCCTAGGAGTTTCAGAACCAACCTGCCATTGGATTAAAGACTTTGCCTAACTGTCCTCAGATGGTTAGACTAAGCCCGTACCTCTCCTCCACTCTTAGGCTAAACACTGGTGTCCCATAAGGCTGTGCTGCTTAGCCCTCTTTTGTACTCATTACAACCACGACTGTGTCTCCTCTCATTCTACTAACCCATCATTATGTTTGTGGATGACACAACAGTGGTTGAACTTATTTCAGAAGAAGACGGGACAACATATAAAGATGAAGTTCAAAGACTGGCTGCATGGTGTATTGAGAACAATGTTGCTCTGAACTCTACAAAAACAAAAGAACTCATAATAGATTTCCAGAGACACAATGCAGATCACAACCCAATATACGTCAATGGAGACTGTGTGGATAGAGTTCCTGCCTTCAAATTTCTAGGTGCACATGTGGCAGAAGAGCTCTCTTGATCCATAAACACATGGATGCAGTCAAGAAGGCACAGCAGAGACACCATTTCCTGAGGATCCTTAAGAAGAACAATCTGCAGAAGAAGCCACTGGTGTCTTTTTACCATTGTTTTATAGAAAGTGTTCTGACATATTACATTTTCACATGGTATGTCAACAGCTTGACAGCAGACAGGAAGGCCTTTCAAAGAATCATTAACTCTGTCCAGAAAATCGTTGGCTGCTCACTGCCTTCCTTGGAGGGACTCTCCAGCTCTTGCTGTCTCAGCAAGGCAACCAACATCTTGAAAGACCCTTCTCACCCTGGACATCACCTTTTTGAGCTGCTGCCTTCTGGCAGATGGTTCAGGTCCATTCCATCTCAGACAAACAAGACTTAAGAACAGTTTCTGTCCCAGGGCCATATATGAGCTAAATACTTGCATTGAGTATATGTTTACATTCCTGTGCACCATGCCTTACTGCTTTCATGTGCAATATACCCAAGTGCAATAATTTAGTTGTTTACTGAATCACATTACATTGTATTGTTTGGTATTGTATTGTAGTCTCTTATTTATTCATGTTTATTTATTTATTTATTTACATTTGTTGACCGGGAGAGTCCGACTGGACACAGGTCCGTTTTCAGTGGTGGCCCTGGGGAGAAAAGCTGCACATTAAGTATTATTTGCATTATAGAGTTAAAAAACATAACATTTAAATATAGACATTAGTCCAGTTAAGGATGCAAGACAAGAAGAAAACATTTAAAACAGCTGTAGAACATAGTACAATTTTAAAATATGGTGACATATACTAAACATGGTTACAAATGTAGTTGAGATTCATCAGTGAACAATTGATACAATCTGTTTTTGAGGTACATAACAGCCATTAGCAGTTGTTGATACAAGAAGTTAGTATTATGTGGTAGGTAGCTGGGAACATGAGTAGCCAAGCTTGCTAAGAGTAGATTGTTGATAAGGGGCTGAGCGAGGTAGTGGGTGGAAGGAGTGGATGGTATTAGTGGGGGGGGGGTTGCAAGGGCATATCTGGCAAGTTTTGAAGTGTAATTTTAGTAAGGCTTTAAAGTGGGTGCAAGAAGTTACAGAGTTAATTGAGGATGGGAGGGAGTTCCAGAGTTTGGCTATAATGCAGGAGAATAATGCTTCTCCAGCAGAGTTAATGGCTCTTGTGACCTGTAGGAGTTTTTGTGGCTGGATCTTAGTGGTCTCGTGGTTATGTAGGGTTGGAGTAGATTCTGAAGGGATGGGACTTTTAGTGGTTGGTTTATTAGTTTGTGGGCGAGTGCGAGTTGGTACCATTGAAGGAGGTGGGGGAGCTCTAGCCAGCCCAGTTCTGCTAGTGAGAGACAGTGGTGAGTACGGTAGGAAGCCTCTGTGGTGAATTTGCGATTTTGTTGTAGCAGGTTTCGAGCTTATTTAGATCGCATTGTCTAAGGTTAGTAAATATTGGAGAGGCGTAGAGTAGGGTAGAGATAAAATGAGAATTTGCTACCGAAATTTTATCTGCTTTGGTAAGTAGTTGCTGATTTCTATATAATGCTCATAGTTCTTTTGTGCACTTTTTTAATGGTCATGGAAATGTGAATGCCAAAGTTCAGTTTATTGTCTATTTCTACTCCTAGTAATTTGCTGTGTTCTGTAGGATGGATGGTGGTGTTGTCTTTTGTTGTGATGTTAAAGTGAGAGCTGTCTAGGATAAGTTTGGTGGGTTGGAAGATTAGTAATTTTGTTTTGTTTGGGTTGAGTATTAGTTGGGCATCGGATAACCAAGTTTCAATAGAAGAAAATGCTTCCTGTGTGATTTTTGCAGGTCTGGTAGGGAATGGGCTGTGGAGATGATGGTTGAGTCATCTGCATATTGTATGAGTGTGCCATGTGTTGTGGCTGAGGCTAGATTATTGGTGAAAATAGAGAAGAGTAGGGGTCCCAGGATGGCTTGGAGAACTCCTATGGAGACTGGTAGTTGGGGGGATAGGTTGTCCTGCCAAACAACTGCTTATTGGCGGTCAGATAGGTAACTCTGAAACCAGTTGATGACTGGCTGAGAGAAGGATAGGTTATTGAGAAGATAGATGAGTTGTTTATGTTTGACCATGTCAAAAGCTTTAGAGAGGTCTAGGAAGGTAGGTGAGGAGAGATAACCTGCATTTTTATTTTGTAAGATAGTGTTAGAGAAAGAGAGCAAGGCGGTGGTGGTGGTGCTATGGTAGGTCGGAAACCGTGTTGTGTGTTGGAGAGGAGGTTGTTAGCAAGGAGGTGATCTGAGACTTGAGAATGAATGCATCTCTCTAGTATTTTGGAGAGTGGCAAGAGAATAGCTATGGGGCGGTAATTGGTTAGATCTGTGGGGGGCCTCCTTTGCTTAGTGGAATTATGTGTGAGACTTTCCATAGTGTAGGAACATAACTTTCTGATAGAGATCTATTAATCAAGAGTGATACGGGGTAGGCTAGATCGTCAGCTGCAAGTTGAATGTATTCACCTGGGAGGTTGTCTGCTGCTAATCTGGTGGTTTTAAGTTTAGTTAGTAGTTGTTTTATTTTGGAGGTAGGAACAGGAGAGAAAGAGAAGCTAATGGAGAGATTGTTAGTTCTAGTTGATGGTGTGGGTTTATGGGGGGGTTATGTTGTCTAGCTAGTGACAGTACGGTTTGTGCAAAGTGATTGTTGAAAGAGGTAGCAATATTTTTGGAGGATTGAGTTAAGTTATCATGTTCATTATATGTCAATGCACCTTAGGAGGACTGCTACAAATTTCATTGTACGTGTGCAATGACAATAAGGGAATCTTATCTACCTTATTGGTTACCCCTGTGTGCCTGCTTGCTGTAAGTATATGTATATATATATATATAAATCTCTGACAAGTTCTGGTACCCTTGATAAGTGCAAGCATGGGCATGGGAGAAGACCATTTACAGGTTACCTGTGTCCATTAGAGACATAGGTGCCAAACTAGGGATGAATTTCCGGTTTCCCATCCAATTGTCCAAGTTGCACTTGAATTGGGTTAGTGAGGAACACACATGGGTGGGGAAGCCTGTTCCATAGACTGAATTGTCTCTGGGATACATACCTATCTCTCCAACAGGTCCTATTTATACAGGCAAGATTTAATTATTTATAATGGGTAATTCTGGTACTGTTTGTTTTGTGAATATACAGGAGGTCCATCAGAGTGAGTCTGACAATGCCCTGTATGCCAGGAATAGATCTCCCCTCAACAGACTATAAGAGACAGAATAGGACCTTGAGGTTGTCTGCTTAGGATGTGTTACACTCTGTATTCTTTTAGTGAGGAACCTCTGTGGATGTTCCATTTGTTGGATATACCTGGTTAGGTACATACCAACGGGGGCATTGTACTCAATGATAGGTCTAATGAATGCTGAATACAGTGGAACAATGACTTCCTTGGACTTAGATGCCATACCTTTGTTTATAAGTTGCGCAGCATAGAATGATTTCCTCACCACTGTAGACATGTGATGATCAAAGGCTAGAGTGCTATCTATGTGTGTCCTTAAGTCCATGACTACTGGATCAGCTCTAAGGGGTGTGTTGTCAATATGATAAGTTACCAGGAATGGATGACTTCCCAAAGGATACTATTATGCATTTCTTGGCATTTAGTTTTAGTCCATAGGTCTGACACCAGTTGTTCCACTGTTGGTAATATTTATTGTATTTTTGTTGCTACTGTTTTGAATGTAATATTGTTCAAGCCTGGAAATGTTCATGCTGTGATCAATACCCTTCCCCATTAGCCAACATTTTAATTAAATAAGGAGTGGTTGCAATAGGACAGAAGGGCATGATTTCTGCATATAGGATATTGGGAAGTGGGATCAGTACAGTGGACGATCTGAGAAAGGTGGTGACCACATTCGGAGGAAAGGAGTTGTGGATGACAAGGGTATATACAGTAATAAGACACTTCAGGGATAAGCAACAAATGAGTTGGGCATGGTCAGGAAGAAGAACCTTGCTCTGTAACTCTACGTAAATGGGGAGGGCTGGAACATACACCTGCTAAATTCGACATTGGAGACTGCTTGTTTTATATTAAACTTTTCCATTGCTAAACTGTAAACTAGCAGCAGTTTTAAATGGAAGACTTTGACAAATATCTCTAGTTCATATTAATTGTCAAATGTTTAGTCTTCACTGCTCTCTGAACAAGAGGGAAAAACTGAAAGTAGAGAACTAGTAAGCATTATTACATTAGATCCTACATTTTAATTCTGGAAATCCTTACTGTTTACTTTTAAAGCTTCGCATTTCATAAGGACATAGTAAAATAAATTTGGTTATGCATCTGGGTAACTACAGCTGCTAATTGCTCAGTTTATTTTCCTGCATGGCAGAGTGCATATTCACGAGTTCTTATCTGCACATTTCTTAACTGTACTATATCTCATTTGAAGTTTGCAAGGTTGCAGACCCCAATAACAAATTCCAATGAGCCTTAACCTACTGGTCAGTTTTAATGTGGCTTTCAGTTTTTGTCATGAAAGGATCAGTGATATGGGGAATATAGTGAAAGCTAATTTATGTGTGACATTAAAGCTACTTTTTCTTTTCCTTCTCAGCTTACAATTGCAGTACAGTAGGTTAATGTACGATGACATAAAGATTCAGATCCTAAATCATATCAGTCCTCCTATCTGATTGCAGACTTTCAGTAACATTCCAAGAGGTAAGATAAGCAGCCTTTGAGTATCCTTCATTGGAAAACAATTATTTGGATACAAGTAGGCAGTTACTGTAGCAGTTGATTTTATGACTTTAAAGTTTCATTTTCTTATTGGCAAAAAACAAACTGGTACTCATATTGTAAAAGTATACAACTTTTCTCTGTCATTGTGCAATTCAAACTTTTCTGCTCATGACCGTTATTGATCTGTTTCATGGATGGGATGGAGCATGTCGGGCTGATGTGGTTCCAATGTTTGTGCAATGTCTTCACAGATGTAAGAGCAAATCAAGGAATGAAACAAAAAATTTGATATGATAAAGGATTATATTCAGATTGTTCAGCAAATAGATCTCAAGAAATTATACTTGAGAATGAAAACAGAAGTAAATTTCTTCACGTCCATTTTTTTTATAAATGCCTTTACTGAATTATCACTTGTGACACAGGCAAACTGGCATTTATATAAGAGCAATAAAACCGTATTAACATGTTCGCCTTTACAAACATTATATATCACATATACTTTTATATATAATATAATCTAACATTGTATAAAATATTCAATTCCTTTCTTCTCTTAAACTTCATTCCTCCTACAAAACATTTTTCTGCATGTATTGTTTCCACAGGTTCCATTTTTTTTCAAAGCGATTTACTCCTACCCTCTTCTAAAGATCCATTTTAATAACATGTAATGTTTGGAGATGCAGCCATGATTTTTTTGGTACTTTTGCAGTTATAGTTGCTCATATATGTTAATAATTAAACTGATACTTAAACATCTGTGGCAGTGTGTGCTGAAGAATGGCTTTTATAGTTAGGAAACTGTTGTTGATAAATGTTGTTCTTAACTGCTGATAGCCTGTTGTCTGATCTAACATCATCAGATGTTTTCCAGTTTTCAAGTTACCTTCTGAAGCATTTAACTTGTGATGGCTATCTCTGTGTTAGCACGAGATTTCCTCTCTTGTAAGAATGTGAGATTTGTACATATGAACGTTAATATACCAAGGTTTTGTTCTTGTGTATGGAGCCTAATCAGAGCACTCTCTATCTAAAAGTATTTTTGTTTATCTTATGTTAACCTGGTGTTTTTTTTCATTTGTAGACCCTTTTCATCTATGACATAGACTGCAGCAATGTGTGTTATGGTTAGGGAATTATTATTTACATTTACAAAGAAAATTGCAAATCTTAGAAGTGTAAACATATGTATAAATAAACTGTTTGCGTGAATGTGTGAAAGTACATATATTTATGTGCTCTCTCTCTCTCTCTATATATATATATATATATATATATGTGTGTGTGTGTGTGTGTGTGTGTGTGTGTGTGTGTGTGTGTGTGTGTGTGTGTGTGTGTTTGTGTGTGTGTGTGTGTGTGTGTGTGTGTGTGTGTGTGCTATATATATATTTTACATATATATATATATATATATATATATATATATATATATAATGTGTGTGCTATATATATATATATATATATATATATATATATATATATATCTAGAGAGAGAGAGAGCACATAAATATAGACACTTTCACACATTCACGCAAACAGTTTATATACATATGTTTAGACTTCTCAGGTTTGCACACATGATTTGACATTTGTTTACTGGGAAATTCTGACTGGGATAATATCCCATTTTCAGGGGAGATATAACAGTTGGTTATTACAAAGACTAATATTTTATTTTATTTTATTTTACATTTGTTAACCGGGCTAGTCTGGCTGGATACATGTCCATTTTCAGCAGAGGCCCGAGGAGAAAAGCTCCACTATTAGACTAAGACAATACATGAGGAATACTTTACTAAATAGATCAATCTTTTTTAACAAAAAAATAAAACAAAACAAAAGAGTACAAAGACAAAATACAGTTTGTCTGGACTAACTTAACTAGCTTACAGAAAGATTTCAATCAAAGTTCACATCATGTGGTTGGGGAGATAAGCTCAGGCACCAAAATATAAAGTTGAGTTAAGGATATCTGAAGTATAGCTACATAAAATAATCATTGGTCAGAAGGTAGAGGACAGAATTGATAATTAGCAGAGGGAAAGAAAGCTAGTAGTTAGAAGTGTTAAAAAAAGCAAGTTAGAAGGTAAAGAGGTATATAGGTAGTAAAGTTAAGGGAAAAAAGGGATAAGAGATAAAAAAGAAAAAGAAAAGAGTGGGTAGAATATGTTTACATAGGGTAATGGCATTTTATCAAAGTTAAATGTTAAGAAAGTAAAGTTAAAAAGGAGAGTGAGGTATCTAGGCAATGAGATAAGGGAAAAGGGTGAAGGTCCAGAGAAGGGGGCTAAGAATGTTAGTCTAGGTAAGAACGGGAGAGTAAAGAATGCAAGTAGCAGACTGTTCAGAGTAGTGAACATTAGTATGCTCAGTCAGGATTAGAGCAGGGGCAAAGCCAGTGGATTAGTAGGTGGTTTTTTATCTGTTTTTTGAAAAGGTGACATGATGTTAGAGAGGTCAGTTCAGTGGGAAGTTTATTCCAGTAAGAACCGATAGTGTTTGCAAATAGGGAATCACCTGATTTGTTATGAGATTTCAAGGTAGTAACTAGTAGCTTGTTGGCTGATCTGAGTGTCTTGAGATTCTTATAAGGTGTGATGACATTATTTAGTATTGGTATATTGGAGGGGTAATGAAGAATTTTGAAGGTGATGATTAGTTGTTGTAGGAGTATGAGGTTTGGGAGTTCAAGCCAGTTGAGCTTCTTTAAGTTAAGACAGTGGTGAGTTTGGAAAGGTGAGCCAGTGGCAAATCTGGCTATACTGTGGTAGGCAGTATTCAGTTTCTGAAGATTACCTTTAGATAAGTTGACAAAGGAGGGGGAGGCGTAGGTTAGAGTAGAGATAAGGTGAGTTTGGGCAAGGGCTACTCGGGAAGAAGCAGTGAGATAAGGCTTTAGTCTGTATAGGGCACCAATCTTTTTGTTAACAGTTTTGATCATTAAATCAATGTGACAGTCGAAGTTAAGCTGGTTATCTATGGTGACGCCTAGGAGTTTAGTGCAGTTGTCAGGTTTGATGATAGTGCCATTACAGGATGTTATAGAAAAAGAGATAGGGGTGGATTTAGAAGTAGGGGTAAATAGTAGTAGTTTGGTTTTTTTGGGATTAAGGAGGAGACAGATGTGTTGAAACCAATTTTCTGCTGCAGTAAAGACTGCTTGGGTAGTGGAGTGGAGTTCTACTGGGGTAGGGGCGGAGCAGATGAGAGTGGAATCATCTGCATATTGTATGCAAGTGGATGTTGGTAGGGAATTGGGCAGATTGTTGATGAAGATGGAGAAAAGTAGGGGACCTAGGATAGATCCTTGTGGGACACCAATAGTGACAGGGAGTAGAGTGGATAGATGGCTGTCCCACAGTACAGCTTGTTTTCTATTAGTCAAATATGAATTGAACCACTGTAAGGCTTGAGAATCCAGTGATAGAGATTTTAAGGTATCATGGAGAAGTTGATGGTTGACCATATCAAATGCTTTTGAGAGGTCTAGAAATAGTGCGGATGAGAATAGGTTTATATTTCGATTTTTATTTATGGTATCAGAGAAGGAAAGAAGGGCAGTAGTAGTGCTGTGGTAGGGTCTGAAGCCATGTTGAGAGTCTACAAGCAGGTTGTTATTTAAGAGATAGTTTAGGAGTTGATGGTGAATACAGCGTTCCATTATTTTTGATAGAGGTGATAGAAGGGCAATCGGTCTAAAATTGGATAGTTCATTAGAGTTTCCACCTTTGTGGAGTGGAATAATGTGGGAGATTTTCCAGCAGGATGGAATTTTGGATTCTGTTATGGTTCTGTTTATTAAGATGGATACTGGGTAAGCTATTTCTTTTGCAGCTAATTGAAGGTATTCAGCTGGAAGTTTGTCAGCCGAGGGTGTACAGGGTTTTAGTTTAGACAGTAGCTTCTGTATATAGGTAGTTGAGACGGTTTCAAGTTTTAGTGTATAGGTTTTGTTGGGGATGGGGTAGTTTGGAGGGAGGGGGGTGGAGTCATAGTGCTTGCAAGTGAGTTTACAGTTTGAGAGAAGAAATTGTTAAAGGTGTTGGCTATGATGTTAGGTTGTTTTTGTGCTAAGCTAGCTGGGGTAGGTGTTTTGGTGTTGCCTGGGTGGAGTAGTTTATTAATTCCTGACCAGAATTTTTTTGGGTTTTGGTTTTGGTTTTGTTGTAGTCTAATAAAGAAGAATGTCACAGACTATGATATTGAAATAGTTAATGGATAGATTTTTTTGCTGAAAATCACTTAAATTTAATGAAAGTTTTAAGATGAAGAGCTTGCACAGTGTATAAAAAATTGGGAGGGAAGTAACAGAAACTATAACAGGGCTATAAGGAGCACATAAGCCTAAAGTAACATTCAGCTGGTGAACATCAGATGGAGGAGAGTAAATAAAAATTAAAAAAAAATTGGAGTAATTGTGTTTGAGAAAAATCAAAAGTTCAAAAATGCAGGGTAAACTTGGAAATCAGTAAAGGTAGCCAGATAACCATATGAGAAAGTCTTGTGTGAAAGGAATGTAAAGGTGTTGAATATGCTCAGCATAGTCAAATGCTTTCTTAACATTAGCAAATCTAGTTCATGTTAAAAAAATATCCAATAAAAACTGATAGACCGACCAAGGCAGCTACAGCCACAAAAGCTGTTAAAAACGTTTTAATAGAATGAACAGGAGGTAAGCGCTTTCACATATACATGCTTCTTCAGACCTTATAAAACAAACAGTAAAATCACAGTAATATATATATATGCTTACCAAATTCAAACCGACCAATAAACTAACTCACTTAATTAACTACAAGACAATTCTTAAGAACATACAAACACTAAAATTCACTAATCTTAAAAACCCATTTGACAATATCCCAGAATATAAATATATGTCTAATCACAAAAAATATTCAAAAATAAAGTTATTTTGGTACTCTACATCTTTTTAAAAAGGGCTTAATAGACGCCCGCTCATTCAAACCAGCACCTTATCTTAAAATAATTATCCAGTTCGTCTCCCTAAATTCTGTGAAATTGCGTATGTCACCCATTCTAATACTGGGATTAATCACATAAATCACCCTAAAAATGAAGCGATGTGACTCGCCCCATTCTGTAACATGTTTGAAAAGTGCATTACAAGCATTGCCCTTCCTAATGTTATAAATATGTTCCCTCATTCTTTCACATAGGGAACGATTAGTTTTTCCCACATAAAAAGAGTAGCAAACAGAACAGCTAGCAAGGTAAACAACATTAGATGAATGACAATTCGCATTCACCTTAAAAACAAAACTCCTCTTGAGGTCTGGATGTACAAAAGTTGTGGAGGTGTCAATATATCCACAGAAGTTACATTTGCCACATGGCAAAGTGACCCCTGTACTAGAAATCCTATTTGTCATCTTCCTATCACCACACAACATTCTCTTTAAGTTGACCCTGTTCCTAAAAACAAAAGAGGGACTAGATCCAACAATCCTCCCTAACTCAGGATCTATTTGTAAGATCGACCAGTGTTGATTAAAAATATCACAAACTGCTCTCTGGTCTCTAGTAAAAAACAATGGGATCCTTACTACATCAAACGGATTAGCAACAACAGAATGGTCCATGGAATTAGAGGATCTAGGTCCATAGTATGGAGCTGCTTTCCCTTTTCTAAGCTCATCCAAATCAGACCAATTATCTAAAATCTCATTATAATGATAACATAACCTTTGTTGGAGTTGTCCAATTTCAGAATAAAACCCTTCAAGAGATGGATTAAGTCTCGAAGCTCAAATCTCCTAACCACGGATTAAATTCCGAAACACATAGTTAGGGTGCATATTAGTCCTACTAAGTAAAGTATTTCTAAAACAAGTTTTACAAAACCCACCCCGTATTAATAATAGAACCTAGGAGTTTCTCAATAAACAATTCTAAAAATTCAATCCTATCACTTGAGAAGTTCATAGTAAATTTTAAGCAATCACATAGACTATTAACCTCTTCATAAAATAACCTCAGGTCTGCTAGAGGGCCACGCCAAAGAAGAAAAACATCATCAACAAACCTTTGATAGAAAAAAACATTACTAACAAACATCTCTATTTTAAAAAGGACCTCTTGCTCCCAATATGCCAAAAACATATTGGCGTAGCTATTGGCACACGAAATGCCCATAGCTACGCCATGTCCTTGACAATAGAAGTCATCCCCAAACACAAAGTATTATTCTCAAGGACTATCTCCAAAAGAAAACAAATCAGTTCAATTCTCTTACAATCATATGAACTGTATAAACTTAAATACTCCTGTACATAATTCAATCCTAATACATTAGGTATCATTGTAAATAATGACTGTATATCCAGTGTGACAAAAATCACATTTTCCATATTCATACAGCTTTGAAAACATTCATATAAGTCTAAAAGAAATTGCATAGAATCTTGCAAAACTGTCTTATTCATACTAATCACTGGTCTTGAGTGCTTTTCTACAAATATAGACAGGGGTTCGGTAATCCACCCACCCCCAGAAACAATTGGACGCATGGGTGGATTCACCATATCTTTATGGACTTTCAGTAGTCCTTGTATAATCGGAATCAGGGGATCAGATACCATAAGAAACTTAAACGTTTCATCGGAAATCAAACCAATATCAAAAATCTCTTGAATAGACTTCGAAACCCTACAAATAATCTCAAACACATCCACCATAGCTAATCTCTGATAAAAAGAACCATCATTTAACATCTCCTTCATGGTAATAACATACTGTTCATAATCCGTAATTACAATTGAGCCCCCCTTATCAGCAGGTCTAATACGAATATTAATATTCTCTTGCAAACCTTTCAAGGCTTTCCTCTCACTAATACTAAGATTAAACTTCTTACCAGGTCTTAAACAACCAGAATGGTCATTAAAATATTTGTGTATGCTATCCTCTGTCAACTTAGAGTAAGCCTCCACAAGAGGATGATTTAACGGAATATAAGTGCTCAATTTCCTACACTCATAGAAACATAAGCTTGCATCAACACATTGCCATATTGATATTGTAACATCACATTTCTGCAAAAGACCTTAAGGTCTAATACAGTATCAGTTAATTTACTATTCTCTGAGGGAATGAAGGTTAAACCTTTATATAGTACATTATACTCATCATCATTCAAACAATGTGATGAGATATTAACGATCAATGAGTTTGTACTTTCCCCCAAATTTTGTTCAGGGACTGGTTCTGCAACACATCCCCTGAAAGTTTTCTTTTCTGGCGCCCCCGACTCATGGACCTGCTCCGCCTCCCGAACTGTTCGACTCGAACAGGTAACGGAAAAGGGAGGTCACCTGAGGATGTTTCAACTCGGGGTAAGCCATCCTGTGAATGAGGTATAATCACCTTCTCTTTCTGTCTCACTACTCTATCCACATTAGACTTATTATAATTAATCAAAACCTTTGGTGTCAAAGGCTGGCCAGGCAAATCAACAGCTTCAACAAAGTTTTTATCAACCAATGAACCAACATGTTTATCATTAAACAAGGTAGAACACCCAACGGCAGTCTCTTTAACATTACAAGAAGTAATGGAAGTCTCAGATGAGCCTGCATCATTAATAGATGTAATAATGTCCTCAGAATGTAAAACGGAACCATTCCGGGTTCCATTCACACCAGTAGATGGAATAACAAGTTCTGTAGACACATTACGAACAGTCACAGTCGGGACAGTTTCATCGACAGTCTTAATGGTGCTAGAATTCGTTTTAGGAACATTCTGTTCTGTCCGTGACCAAACAAAGACTTGTCCTAATCTAAAGTCATTGGAATCCCTTACAATTTTGTTCCATTTTTGTTGCAGCAATTTCCTCTCAAAGACGGCAACCCCGTCTAACACACTCTCCAACATTGGATCAAGTACATCATTAGGATAATTATTAAACAACAATTCTTGCTTAGTAACCAAGTCTCGTCTCAATTTATCCTCTTCTGGGGTAAAGAATTCATTTAGTAAATGCATGTATTTAGTGCTTACCTCTAAATTCAACTGCTGCCATCTCGCCAAAAGTTCAGGATAATGAACACCCTGCAAAGGCATGTTGAGAACATGGAGGCCACGAGGAACAATCCCCTTTTCAAGGCAGTATTCAAAATTCTGCCTTTGCAATTGAAGCCTCTTTAGTTTCAAAAAATCATGCTCTACAGTCTCCAGATGTTGTTGTAACGCCTCACGTATTCGAGTCGTACTGATGTCATCATTAACGGCCCCATTCAGCTCCGAAGTCACAAACAAGCTGCGATCTTTTTCAAGATATTTATAATAACGTAGTGATAACTTGTTGGTAAATCTGCCACTACTGGCCGGATTGTAATCCAACTCGATAGATTCAGCTCCAGTCTCTGCCATGTTAAAGTGGATCAGAACATATATAAAATAAAGACAAAAAACAAAAAGAAAGCCAATCCACAAAATAAACACTCGATCAGATATAAATCTGATCGAGCGTTTATTTTGTGGATTGGCGTTCTTTTTGGTTTATGTTAAAAAATTTTTCATATATATATATATATATATATATATATATATATATATATATATATATATATATATATATATATTGTAAATAGTTTATTTTTTCATTAGTTTGAATTGTGTACTGTTATTTAAATAGTATAAGGTATTTAATAATACTTTACCTTTTATTAATAAAAATAAAATATTTTGGAAGAAAACATTGTCCATATTTTATCAGTAGCAGTCTAGGTATCAAAACCAGGGTGTTGTAGGAATTGGGTTATATGCTTCTAAATTTGTTTTTTTTTTCTTTTTTTTTTTCCAAAGACTTTGACTATGGGTGAAGTAATAGGGATTTGTCTATAGTGATCTGAATGGACTTGATTGTGTATTTTGATTGGGAAATGGTGGCAGTTTTCCATTAGATATTAAAGCAGAATATATAAGTTAGTGATTAAAATACACAGCTAACAGCAAATGTTTAAATAAATCTGGGAAGCTGGCTGAGTGATAAATTTAGGAACTTTGTCAGTAGGGTGTGAATTACATTATGTGGGTTAAAGGGATGAAATAATCAGGAGGTGGTGTATTGTGTGAGGATCAGATGTTAGTGTGTTTTGGAGAGAGTTGCTGGGAGAAAGTGCTTCTCATTCATTTTTGGTTCCACTAAGTAAGATTTATGATGAAAAGGAAGGAAACATGATGTGCTGCCTTTTCTGATTCAGGCATGCAATTCTTAAGGCCTCAACCTTTGAATTATCTAGTTAGGAGCATTTGAAACAAGCTGAGGATGTTTTTCATTTAAATTTACTTCAGTGTTAATTCACATGTTTTTACCGCCATCATTTTCGATCTGATTTTAATTACTTTGTGCAATTCTTTCAGTATCGTATAGTGCTTAGGTATAAGTATTTTAGCATTTGAAAGGTTGTGCAACAGTGGCTGTGATGAATAAGCCATTCAGTACCCATGACCTGTTAGACAGCGTTACCTCGGAGACCAAGCTGCCCCAAGAGATGTAGCTGAGACTACAGCAAACTGCTTCTTTTCCCATTCTGCTGAGTAGATTGCAGCCATCGTTCCAGTAATAATCTCTGACAATGTAGGATGTAGTTACCTTGAAAAGTAGTCCCTTCAGGTGTGGCTCAGCACTGCTCTTCATGTATGTGCTGGTAGAGGTTAGCATGCAGTTCGTATTTTTCAGTGGCAGCACAGCGTTTGAACATAATCACAGCAGTATGAAACTAAAAATGTGTATTACTGGCACCTCATGTTCCCCAAAGCAGCACCTTTAAAGGATCCTCTTCATTGACATAAGAAAGATGAGGCACCAGCCAGTGTATGTATATATTCAAAATGGGGGGGGGGGGTTACATATTTTTTTTCACTTGTCACATGCTTCTAACAATTTATATACACTTAAATAAATCCTTGCCACCTTACATTTTGCATGAAGTCATGCCCCTTTAAATTAACTGACTGCCTTCCAACTAGGGTATGCATAGAGGTACGCCCAAGATTTATTTTCTTTTATTACTCTCTAATAATGCATTGTTCAGTAGGAAAATCACCTTGAAACACATAGGTAAATCCCTAGATATGCCTGACCATCTTCATTTTTGTCATAGGTGTATGTTCCAAGTTAGAGGCAATATTATGCTGCAGATAACTGCACCTCTGCCAGGAGTTATGATACACTGCATGGGCATTTTGGTTTTCATGAAAGCTGTAAACTGTGAATGAAATGTGGCTTTAAACATTGAGACTTGTTTCTAGGTTTGGTATGTTCATGTTGGCGAGCTGTAGTCCTGTGACATGGCTGGGCAGTAACTTTTCAAGCTGCTATATCAGTCTTAGTGATGTGAGACTTTAGACCCAAAGGATGATGGTCCATGGCTATCTGGCAAGTGTCTGAGGATGGACAGTTGGTGTGCTACATGCTGACACTTTAGTTTGTTTTGGTATGCATGTAAATGGATTACTTAAGCCATGACTCAGTATAGTGAAGAAAGGTACATTTACCATGCCATGGTAGAAATAAAGCAGTAAACACTGAAGTGCACAATAAAACTGCTCCTTTCAATGGACATCATTATGTTAGGTTGCTAACAGCTGCTTCTGACTTTGGTAGTTGCCTAATTTAATGTGGTGGACTTTCTTGTGTCAAAAGCAGTGCAGATTGGGAAAGCAAGATTTGCCGAGTGCTTTTATCAGTATTTTACTGTTCACATTTGTGTTTTACAGTCTTAACTACTGTATTCCTACTATGCAGTTAAACTCATGACAGATGGAAGAAAAAAGTTAAACTTGGTAATTCCAAATTGGCTCTCGTTAGCTTGAAGCATAGTTCGAGTTCAGTTCATGCTGACATTGTCCCACTTGTAGTTTCTTGTGTATCTCTGTCTAACTAACATGTAAGGGTGGTTTAACGTTGCTCTACCACAGTAATCACATAGTCCATGAAAATGGAATAATGCTGGTTCTAAAAATGTGCTTTAACTGCTAGAATGTCAGTATTCATATTCACAGTTATTTATAGGTTCATAGGTTTATACTAGGCTATCTGCCCTAAGGCATTTATAAGCCTAGCCCAAACTTTTGTGGCTTACGCCACCCCTTATATGAAAAAATACTGTGCCCATTAGTTTGTTGTGCCTCTGTCCAGCAGTGACACAGAGATGATTCCCGGGGTAAACCTACGATCTCCCATCCACAGGTCAAGATTTCTCTTGAACAGAGCCAGCGAGGTGCTCTGCCTCACATGGACCGGGATTTTATTCCATAGCATAGGGAGTCTCTGAGTGATAAATCTATCCCTCCAGCACATCCTATTTATATCCATGCTAAGGTTTAAGTCACTTGCTCTAGTGGTTTTGGTGGATTTGGATTTTTTGAGGTGGAGCATGTCCATTAATTCTGGGTTGGACATGGACTTGTATGTCAGGCACATGTCACCTCTGAGCAGACGGTATGCGACTGAATAGAGCTGGAGTTTCTTCAATCTGGCAGCATATGACAGATTTTGGAGTCCCTTTATCCTTTTGGTGAGGAACTTTTGGGGTCTCTCCAATTGCTGCAGATGTCGGGTGAGATACATCCCGAATGGGGCATTGTACTCGATCATTGGTCTGATAAGTGAAGAGTACAGGGGAACAATGACCTCACTAGATCTGGATGTGAATCCCTTCATGATCAGGTGGGCAATGTAGAAGGTCTTTCTAACCACTTTAGCAACGTGAGTGTCAAAGAAAGGCCACTGTCAACCTGGGTCCCCAGGTCCCTGATAACCTCTTCTGTGCTTAGTGGATTGCCACCTATATGGTAGCTTGGGGTTACCTTGTTTTTCCCGAAGGGTATGACTATACATTTTTTGGCGTTTAACTTCAGGCCATGGCTCTGGCACCAGCTATCTGTTTCCGTGATCCCTTCTGAAGGATATCCGTGTCCGATGCACTTTCCACTATGGCGACCAGTTTGCAGTCGTCTGCAAACTTTGTCAGCCAAAGTCCTCCCATGTTGGCCTGTACTTCTGAGAAGTAGATGCCGAACAATAGGGGGCCAAGGACCAAGCCCTGTGGGACACCACTTGTGACCGGCTTGGAGTCTGACATAGCGCCAGCAACTCTAACCCTGTGGGTTCTGTCCTTAAGCCAGTTTGCAACCCATCTTGTGACATATGGGTTTACATTTAATCTGGTAAGTTTTTCTACAATACCCGAGTGGGGTATTATGTCGAAAGCCTTTGCAAGGTCAAGGTAGGCTGTATGGACTGCCTTTCCCTCATCAATGGCCTTGGTGACTGTTTCGAAGAAGTCGACCAAGTTCAAAAGGCATGATCTTCCCTTGACGAAGCCAAACTGGGTCGGGTCCAATGTCTGCAAGTCCCCTATATCTTTGTTTATGAGCTCCATTATGATCCTCTCCATAGCTTTGCAGACTAGACTTGTTAAGCTTATGGGGCGGTAATTACCAGGGTCCGTAGAGGCACCGCCTTTGTGGAGTGGGACCACAGTTGCCGTACGCCACTCCTTGGGCACGTATCCTGTGGTAAGGCTGAGAATAAACAGCTGTCTTATGTGCAGGTTTAATTCCTCATTTAGCTCGTATAGCACACAGCCGGGGACACCATCCGGTCCCATTGATGCTGTGTTTTTAGCTTTAGAGAGAGCAGCTTTCACCTGCGCATTTGAGATATCTGGGAGGCTACACTCCGCTGGGATAGTTATCTCTCCTTTAGGGGGGGAGAGGGGGGTGAAGTTTGCACTGAACCTGTCTGCCAGTATGTTGGCAATGTCTGTGGGTTCAGTGATTTTTGTATCATTTTGGACTAATTCTGAGCATATCTGGGAGATTCCTCCCAGGTTCCTAACATAGCTGAAAAAGGCCTTATGATTGTCCTTTGAATCCATGGCAATTTTTCTCTCAAAATTGGCCTTAGTTGATTTTATGAGTGCTCATATTTTTTTACTAATAATGATCAGGGGTGGCTTCCCTTTTATGGATTTTGTTCTATCATGTAATAGCTTTCTCCTCTTATTGTAAAGTTTGTTAATGGCTGGGGTCCACCAGACTGGACGTTTGCCCTTTGTGGAAAGAGTCTTGGTTTTATTTGGGATTGCCTGATCCATGCAGTCCTGGAGGTGTTCATAGAAGGCATTTGTAAGGGCTTCCGCAGCTTGGGTTGTGGTTTCTACTGGCTCAGGGGCCTTGAAGGATACCACACCAGTCTTGAGTAGTGTGAAGTTTGCTTTAGAGAAGTTCTTCACTCTGGTCTTTTTTGTTTGGGGTGGGGGCGGGATGTGGATTTCCAGTGAGATTAGTTTATGATCAGATCTCTCCAATGAGGGATATACTTCCGGTGTGGAGCATTTTGTCCCCATGTTTGTGATAATGAGATCTAGTATATTTTCTCCTCTCGTGGGAACAGTGACTAGCTGTTCCATGGCATTTGAATTTATGAACTCCAGGAACCGTTGGGCTAGAAAGTTAGGGCTTGAGTAATGTTCCCAGTCTATATTCAGGTAGTTGAAGTCACCCAATATGATGGTGTTTGGAGATACATTTATACCCTCCAGTGTCTTCAGTATTTAGTTTCATTAGCACCTGCCAGGCACTGCTGAAATATTCTAAACCCGGTTAGACTTGAAATATTGTAAGATGGTACTGCTCTGAAGCATTTGCAGTTAACAGCTGATAATTTAAGGGCAGGCTGTTCAGGCATAGATCCATTCTATATTTTAAATGGTAGACTCACCCTCTGTAGATAAGGCAGACAATTAACCTATTTGACTATTTCATGTCGTTGAGTACTGTAGTAAGCTGGATGGGCATATTAGAAGAATTCAGAAATAAACCGCTCCGATGTCAAGCAAAAACTTTATTAAAGCGATGCTTTCGGGTAACAACGCTTTTTCAATGCTAATCAATGTCGTTAGAGCAGTTTATTTCTGAGTCTATCATTATTTTTCCAGTTACCACAGTATCAACCTTATTATCATACTAGAAGAATTGTCAGATGTTCCTCTTTTATTGGATATTTACATTTGTGAAAGGAACAGACCCGTGGTTAGACAGGTGTCACAGACTTCTAGTTACTGAAGGTTGTACTGCAGTGCATATTCTGAAAGATTTCAAGACATTGTGATATAGCATAAGTGAACTTTACAGATGCAGATGTGGGTTTAAATGTAGATAACTCCATCGTACAGAGTATAAGGCTTTTAAACAAGTTAAGGATATTCTGGAACTGTGCCAGACAATGAAATGCCAGTATGTGGATAGGACATTCCTAGTTATTTTTCCTGTATCTGATTTTATATTTTACACATCACTGTCTGGAAGAAAAAAGATCCAGCTCCCCTGCTCAGCCTTAGTTGTGATAATTTTTTTTAACACTGTAGTTTATCCCTTGATGTGTCATATCCATTTCTGCAGTAGAATTGTGAATGCATACCCAAGGACACAAGACTGAGCAATTTCTGTTGTATGCTTTCATGACGAGAGTACTTTTAAGGGATGAATTCCACATCCAGTATTTGTTACTATACTCTATGAATTTCAAAAGATATGCTGACTTTTTCCACTGAACATGGCTTCTCTCTTTAGTGACTGTGTTTTATAGAAGAAAAGCTGGCCTTTCTTATAGACTTCCACCTTAGTTTGTCTTGTCACAGATTTGCTTGCCTGCTATGTATTCTGAGACGAGCAGCATCTTGGAAATGCATCTATTTTAGGTCTGCACAGCAGTATAATGTCGAAGGTCAACAGGGACTGGATATGAGGCATTCATTAGCAGGCTGTCTGGTCAGGTTCACATTCTGTAGTTTGTGAAATCTCACTATTCATGTGGAAGTGTGTATTTTGTCAACATATGAGGGCCATTCTAACCCACATGTCTGCCCATACCCTACTAATTAATGGCTGATGTCTTTAGCACACTAGCTGAGAGTACAGTCACAACATGCTGGGACTATCTTTAGCAGCAGAAACAATAATCAGAAGGCAGCCAAATAAAGGTTGGAGCACACAACAAAAGAATAAAAATGAAAACGTTCTATCCACCATGGCTATCACAAACATTTTTAATGTTAATAACTAATTAAATATAAGTACAAATATGATAAAAACAATAACAATAGATAAGCACTTTTATGGTGAAAACACGCTACACATAAAAGACATTTGTGATAACCGTGCTGGTCAGAACATTTTCATTTTGCCAACAGTCTGTATATGACATCTTGAACTTAAATTTACTAAAATCATACAATATGTAGTTTTCACTTTTGAGTATCCTAGGATACACTTCTGTAGTACATATCATGAATGACTAACTCTTATCTGGTTTCACTAAATACAGGTGTACATTGCTGCATATCTATACCTGCCCATAAATACAGGTGTATATTGCTGCATATCTATACCTGCCCATAAATACAGGTGTACATTGCTGCATATCTATACCTGCCCATAAATACAGGTGTATATTGCTGCATATCTATACCTGCCCATAAATACAGGTGTACATTGCTGCATATCTATACCTGCCCATAAATACAGGTGCACATTGCTGCATATCTATACCTGCCCATAAATACAGGTGTACATTGCTGCATATCTATACCTGCCCATAAATACAGGTGTATATTGCTGCATATCTATACCTGCCCATAAATACAGGTGTACATTGCTGCATATCTATACCTGCCCATAAATACAGGTGTATATTGCTGCATATCTATACCTGCCCATAAATACAGGTGTATATTGCTGCATATCTATACCTGCCCATAAATACAGGTGTACATTGCTGCATATCTATACCTGCCCATAAATACAGGTGTACATTGCTGCATATCTATACCTGCCCATAAATACAGGTGCACATTGCTGCATATCTATACCTGCCCAGAAATACAGGTGTACATTGCTGCATATCTATACCTGCCCATAAATACAGGTGTACATTGCTGCATATCTATACCTGCCCATAAATACAGGTGCACATTTCTGCACACAGCACCAGCAGAGGCCATTAATAGTCTCAATAATTGACTTTTGTGGGGGATATCATTAATCAACCCAGTGATTGTATACAAGTTGCATAACTTGTGTATGCTTAAGTGACCCTGTCTTGTGAGTAAGGGAATGAAAGCCACAAAAGTGTAAAAAGTCAACATGCAAAACTCTGAATTGATTAATACATTGAGTACAAGACCATAAAAATGGGAGAAAAAAGACATGGAATAGTGAAGCTGGATGAGATTTAAGAAGTGGAAAAGTTTGATGTGGATGGTGCAAGGTCGTCTGTCAGTGTATGCTTAACTTTTTAGTTCTTTAATGGTTGTTTTTTTAACAGATTTTACACTTGGCCAATACCAATGTGTTCTTAATATATGAATGCAAGTTCTCTAAAAGAGAGAAGACTATAACCACTATAACCAGTGGTAAACATGAATCCAATAGTATGTAGTTGGTCAGGAGATTAAGGAGCCATTTTTTGTGAACCAGTGGTCCAGGGTTCGATTCCCTCAGCCTTCATTAACTAATTGTCTGAGTAAGTCACTTAACCAGACAGCACTCCTGGGCTAAGCCTGAAAAAGAAACATGGAGATGAGTGCACTACCCTGGTTAACAAATAAAATAAAACAAAATGCATTAAAATGTTTTTGTTTTACCCTGTCAGGAAAAGCTGAAAGAAGGTGCCCTGCCTTCCATATTTGTAGAGAGATTGTAGAACTGTTCAGTTGGCTTTTCTACTAGAGAAGATTTCATCCCGTTTGAAGGTTCTGCTTTGTGTTTTTTGACACTGGAGCGGTTTATTTCTGAATTCTTCTAATATGCCCATCCAGCATACTACAGTACTCAACGACATGAAATAGTCAAATAGGTTAAACAACAATTCTTGCTTAGTAACCACGTCTCGTCTCAATTTATCCTCTTCTGGGGTAAAGAATTTATTTAGTAAATGCATGTATTTAGTGCTTACCTCTAAATTCATGACAACTATAATAGCCATATTATTATGACATAGAGCATTTAAAACCATTTCAGATGCACTTTAAATGTAGTCTTAATACTTGCTCTACAAATCTTGTTCCTGTGTTTATAACCAATTTATTATAGATTGCCACTGTGAAAGAACTAATAAGAGGTGTCAGACTCACTTTGTAAATAACACCTTTTTACACACCAATTTCTCCCCATATTTCGTTTAATTAGATGCCAACTGATATTTAAACTTATACTAGCAATTAAAATTGGCTTGAAAGAAAACCTTCTACTGAGTCAGAATTCCAGAGTGACAGCAAGCATCCATTAAGAATTTGGACTTGACGACTGCTTTATATTGATTCAGTTCCAAAAACAATAAGGTTATAAGAAACTTAGTTAAACCCTATTCTAAAACAAGGTTGTGTGACAATGGATGTCTCTTACAATAGTAACTTCAGGCACAGAGGGTTGAATTTGATGACTGCAGTGCTGAAAGAAGTCTAGCAAATTGGTAATTTCTGTTTGAGAATGACATTTATTGAAGCAATACTCCCCTTGGGTGGGGAGGGAGTCTGCAAACTATTCTCAAAGTGGTAAATGTGTTTCTTATTAATACAATGTGACATATCTGCACATACTTCAATAGCAATGAAAAGAAATCACAGTAAGACTTTCTATTATAGTAGATGTGCATTATACACAGCTTCCATTATAGCTCTGTTCTTTTTCCTAGTCCATTAAAACATACTCATACACTTTAGTGCCTACTCATTTTTTGTATATATTGTTCCAAGTGTACCAGTTATTCTTATGAAAATTGCTTCCTCCATCTTATAATGCTTCCATTATCTAGATCTTCTATTTCCTTTAAATCAAATGTAAATTAAGTAATTAATATAGTATTCTTTGATTTCCACTTTCATGAAAATGCTTCTTCCATTAATCTTAAGGCTTTAGTGTATCTCGACTATTTCAGAGCTAGGCATCAACTCAAATAGCATCATCTCACCTCCTTAGTTAATATATGTACCCCCCCCCCCCAACAACTTTGTCACGCTGTGACTGTACACATTCATAGAAAATGTGTTTCCAGGTTCCACTTGCATTACTTTAACATCTGCTCTCCACTTGATGGAAAATTCTCTAAAACCTACCTGGGTGATAAAAATATAAATATTTCCTTGCAAATATTCTAAATCTTCTGCACTTATAGCTACATGCGGATATTACAGATTTCTTCCCATTGCTGTCTAGTAATTTGCCAATCTGATCTTTCCATCCAGTCTTTTTTTAGTCTACTCTGATTTTTATAATTATCAAGCAACATTTTTGAGCCTTAATAATTATGCCTTTCTCAGCAGCCTTTTCTATTGTTTTCACTAAAAATCCTACAAAAGACAAATCTTGCCAGAACTGGCCTTAGATTGAATACATGTTCTCTCTCTGCCTGTTTTCTACTAAGTTTCTGATATGGATGGTGTTTTGTTCTAAAAGTCAGATGCCTGATGGTTCTTTCCAGTCTGTCACTTTTCCTTTTCAGCCATCAGAGTGGCTCTTAAGTTTCCTTCAGTTACTTCCTGCCATCTCAAGCCTGTTTTCTGTACTCTTGGTTGTACTTATTCATGTTAGTAAAAATAATTAATCTTTCTCCACTGCTTCTGACATGCATGCACACGTGTGTGTGTGTGTGTGTGTGTGTGTGTGTGTGTGTGTGTGTGTGTGTGTGTGTGTGTGTGTCTTTTTATATGAAATTTCCACAGATAAATTCTGCTCTACTTAAGAGATTGCTTCTAAATATTCTACTCTAAGACATTTTGTAAATATTGTAAATAGACTGTTTTTTTTTTATTATAAAATGTATTCTTAAATTCAGTTTGACAGCTGTAGTTAAGTACGATATTTTATCGAATGCGGTGGTGCAGCGGTTAGCATTGTAGCCTCACAGCAAGAGATTCTTCTGTTTGATTCTCGGCTGTAGCACCTTCTGTGTGGAGTCTGCATGTCCTCCCCATGGTTGAGTGACATTTAAAGACATGCAGGTAGGTGCGTGTGTGAATGGGTGTGCCTTCTTTGAAGGGGTGTCGGGCTGGCAACTCGGCACCGTGAAAGTCCACTGCTAATCATTAGAAGACCGGAGTTCTGCTGTGGCAACCCCTAACCGGGAAAAGCCCGAAGAGTTAAGTACGATATTTTATTTTGTATTTTCCTCTTTTGAAATAAAATAAAATATTTTCATAAAAAAAAAAAAAAAAAAACGATTGCTTCTAAAATCCTAATCTCTCTGCATCCATCAAATTTCCACCTTGCTCCACAGTCATTTTTTTCTGCTTTAATTTATAGCCGTCTGCCTGTCTGTGTGTGTGTTATATATATCTATCTATATATATATATATATATATATATATATATATATATATTTATAGAGAGAGAGAGAGAGAGATGTATAGATAATGTACACACACCCACATATATTGTGTGTGTGTGTGTGTGTGTGTGTGTGTGTGTGTGTGTGTGTGTGTGTGTGTATATCTATCTGTATATCTATTGTGTGTGTGTGTGTGTATCTATCTATATATCTATTGTGTGTGTGTGCGTGTGTGTGTGTGTGTGTGTGTGTGTGTGTGTGTGTGTGTGTGTATGTATATATAATCTGTAGTCTATACTGAAATGCCAAAATTCATAAAAAACACTGTTTTAGTATAGTGAGCCAAAACATCAAACAGATCCAAAAAAAAAAAAATGAAATCAAAGCCATTTTTGTGGGGACAAGCCTCCTGCATTCCCCCACTCTCCTTGCTAATTATATATATTTTTTCAGATCACTCAACAGTGAGAAATAAGAAAAAAACTCCTTACCCTACTGTTAGGAATCTTACACTAACAGCCAGCAACTCACCTGGCACAAGATCCATTCCCCACACATATACAAACACAAAGTACATACATTCACATATACCCATGCATTCAAAAACATGCGCACATTCACACACACACACACACACACACACACACACACACACACACACACACACACACACGCACACACGCACACACGCACACACGCACACACACACACACACACACACACACACACACACACACACATACACATATTCAAATGTACACACAGATGATCTTTTTCACATTATTCAACATATATCATCTGAATCGAAATCCCGAAGTGACTAACTTCCCAAGCATTGTGTGACATACTGTTTAGAAAACTGTCCTGCAATAAACATAAGGTAAGGCTGTCTTCCATATTGGCATACATCTGTGAGTCACTTCAGGGCAGTAATGGTAGTATATTGAATTCAGAAACCGGTCATTGATTAGTTTTGTTTTTTTGAGAATTTCAGCTAAAGGTCAGATGCTGGCTGTTAGTTGAAAATACAATTTTTGTGGTTGGAGCATTTTGGTAGAGGTATAACCACTGAATTCTCAAAGCTAAGGTTAGGCCTGTAGTGTCATGACTCTGAAAAAATGTTCTAATGGCTTGACGATAACCATATTACCTAGCCTTAAGAAAATTAAGGTGAAGAGTTTGGCTGTTAACTTTTTGGAAATTTAATAAGAGCAGTCTATATGCCCTGTGGCTAAAGCTAGAGATACAAAAATGAAGGACATGCACAAGTTCTTGCATCCTTGAAGCAGAAACTAAGTAGTCAGCAATGGGGATATGTGTCGCCGTTAGAGGGTGGAGCTCAGAATAAGCTTGCACATTTATCTGCATCAATTACTTGTAGACTAGTTAGGCTCTTATGAACAGCGCCATGCAGTTTAAGTGCATAGTTTACACCTCTGTGCAGGCAGAGACCTTTGTGTTCCTCACTTAGTTAGTTCTTGGGTCGCTACATCTTTGGAAAGGGGATGCAGAGACTTTTCTGTATCAGTGACTCATCCAGCAGCAGTGATCAATTAGGAATGCCAGGACTTTTAAGGAAACTGGAAGATTCCCCTCATGGTTACTGTAATATAGGGCTTTGGTTAATTATTAGTAATTAGGTCCACTTGAAGATGTGGGTAACATGCTTATCTAGGACTTTGGCTAACTCGTGTTGTTTTATCATATCGGTTACTTTTATACATACATACATACATACATGCATACATACATACATACATACATACATACATACATATATATGTATATTGTGTGTGGACATATATCACCAGCCTAACATCCTTTTCCTTACATGACCTCCTGTACTGTACACAGTATTCCAGGTGGACCCTGTAGAGTATAAGCTTTACCACCTTGTCTTTTGGTATCTGTTCTATGGGGATGTACCACAGCATGGTCTTTTTTTAGGAAAATAACTAGTCTTTCTGTCAGTACTCCTATAACTTGTATCAGTTCTTAACCAATGTTTTTGTATTATGTCTAATTTGTTATAATTACTTAAATTTTGAAGATTGTAAAATTATTGTTAAAATGTTTTGTAAATATATGGAACTTTTCTCCCTGGGGCCCTGCTGAAAATGGGCTTCTACCCATTCAGACTTTCCCAGTAATCAGATGTGAATCAATAAACAAATAGTCTCTCTCTAATTACTTTTAGGTTAAGTAGTCCATAGTTCCCAGGACTTTTTTCACATAATTTCTTCATTATGGCGTGATACCGTGGTTGCTGTCTTATAGTCCTCCATTACTTGCAAAGGACTTGTGGTCTTTTGAAAACCTCAGTCCAGGTATCTCATATCACAGTGGCTGAATTTATGAAAACTTGGGAGGCAGCCCACTTTTTCTTCCTTTCTCCAGAAAGCAGATCTCTCTTTGCCTCCTCTTCATCTTTACAATGTTCTTCTCACTCTGCCTAAGTTCTTGGTTGACATGACCCCCCCACCTCCTCTAAAGGACAGTTAGCTGGTTTGGTTTAGTGATGTAGACGAATGCCACCCAGGCTACAACAATCATCATCACCCCCTTTTTCCCATTTTCTGCATGGGGTCGGGGTATTGTGTTAACTGTCACCATCTCTCATGATTCAATGCCCCACTTCTGCCTTTGACACTCATGCCTGACTGTCGCAGATCTTCTTTTACACAATCCATCCACCTCCATCCTCGACTCCCCTTACCTTCTTCCGGTCTGTCCTAAGTCATCTTTAGCAGACTGCCTTCTGCTTCTCTGCACATGTGCCCAAACCACTGTAATCTGTTCTCTTTGATCTTTTCTGCAATTGGAGCTACTTTGGCTTCTGCTGTTATGTCCTCATTTATTTGTCTGTCCCACAATGTGCTTACTACCCCCCTTCTTAGGCACTTAATTTCCATCACCCTTAGCTTCCTAATCTGCTCTGCCTTTACTGTCCAGGTTTCTGTACCATACAGTAGGACTGGTTGCATCACTGTCTTACACAAATTACTTTTCATCTTCTTTGGCATTCTTCTGTTATAGACATAAAAATCTATGCTAGTTGGTTGTAGCTCCTCTGATTCTAGCTTTGCCTCCTTCATTCAGACTTCCCTTCTCCTCATCCACCCCCCACACACCCCCAGATACTTGAATCTATTTACCTGTTCCACTGTCTTCCCTTCTGTCTCAATTCTCAGATTCTAATGATTGCCCCAATTCACTGCCATTACTACCATCTTATCTGTGCTTAGTTTCATCCCATGTGCCTTCAGTTTTGCATTCCATTCCCCTATCCTTTGCTGAAGTTCTTGATCAGAGTCTGCCTGTAATGCCACATCGTCTGCATACAGAAACTTTCTTGATCTGTCCCTTCTGACATTTGCCAGTGTATTCTATCAGCAATACGAAGAGCGCTGGCTGAGAGATGAACTCTGGTACACAACCACTTCCACTGGGAACCCCTCTGTGAGACTGAGCACTGTACTTGAGTCATTGGGTCTGTGTACATAGCCTGCACTAATTCTACCAATGTTTCTAGGACTTCAGACCACCACAGTACTGCCCAAATTAGTTTCTTTGGACCTTGTTGTATGCTTTCTCTAAGTCTAGGAATGCCCAGTTGGACTCTCTCTTGATTTCTAGCTTCTTCTCAACTGTCTAACTGCAAACATCAGATCAGTTGTGCTGCACCCTGATCTGAATCTGAACTTTTCTTCTCCCATCTCAATTTCTACTACTCTGCTTATCTGTTTATCTATCTCCCTGTCCAGAACTTTCATACAATATGACAGGACTTTGATGCCTAAATACTGCCCACAGTTGTGAATGTCCCCTTTGTTCTTGTATATTGGCATGTGTATGCTTATTCTCCAGTCATCTGGGATACGCCTTTCTCTCCACACTGCTGTGAGTACCCTCAGGAGCCATTTCTCCCCTATCTCACCCAACATCTCTATCACATCTGCTGGGACCTCATCTGAACCTGCTGCTTTCCCTGACTTCATGTTCCTTAGTGTTGTTCTTATTTCTAGGGTGGGCTCCTCCTCTTCTCTCATTGTAGGCTGTATCTGGGAAAGTACATCTTCTCTGGAGTTTTCTTCATTCAGAAGCTGCTGGAAATACTCCTTCTGTCTGCATTTGATGCCCTGTGGACTGATGATTAGGTTGCTGCTGGCATCTGTTATGAAGGGTGTCTGACTATCTTTATCTTTCTGCCTTTGCCTTGCAACCTGATGTAGTTTCTTTGTGCCACCTACTGAGCCATTTTTCAGAAGCTGTTGGAGTGCCTCTGATGCTTTGTTTTTTGCTGTTGCAACTCCTTTCTTAGCTCCTTTGTTAGCCAACCAGAATTCCTTCCTAGCCTGACCCATCTTTGCTATCTCCCACTTTTCCTGCACTCCTTTCTTTTGATGACTTCCTGGACTTCTGCATTCCACCACCAGCTTTCCTTATGTACCATATTTCCATACATTGCTCAGCCACATATCCATTCTGTAGCTCACACATGCTGTTTTAGGTGCTGCCATTCTTCTTTAACTCCACCTATTTCATCCTCTTCTTGGGGTGCAAGAGCACTGAGTAATTCCTTGAACTGCTGTACTTTCTGTGCAGTCAGCTTCCAGATCTTCAGCCTGGTCTCTGTTGACCTTAGAGCCTTCTTTGACCAGTGCTTGCAGCTGATTGTGGCATCCAGCAGTTTATGCTATGGGCCAACTGTTTCACTGGGGATGACTTTGGAATCACCAATTCTACCCCAGTGCCCTTTCCTTACTATGAGGAAGTCTACCTGTATTGCATGTTGGTCATGCCCGTATGTGATCTTGTGAGTGTGTCTTTCTGAATGATGTGTTGGCTACTGTCAAACCATTTGTCAGACAGAAGTCTAGAATGGCCTGTCCTCCTTTATTCCTGTTGCCCCACCCATGTGGTCCCAGGTACTCCTCATATCCTGTTATGTCTGTTACAATATGTGCATTCAAGTTACCCATTATCAACACCAATTCATATTGTCCTGCTTTTATCTAGTAGGTCCTGCTACTGCTGACTGTATGAGCTCTTTTCCTCACTGTTACAGCCCTGCGGTTGGGTATAAGGCAGTATTTCTAATCTTAGTCTGTCATTACACTAGATAAAGAAAAAATAACACTCAGCTACTGTAATTCCCAAAGAATAACATACAGGTTATTCTACAGACATGGAAGTTCAATGTTATTTTTTGCTCTTGTCAAGATCAAGTCTAATAAGCATTTATTCATTATAAGGGTTCATATACTCAGTGCATTTGTAAGGCATATATACACCAACCAATGTTACATGATGTTTGGAAAAAACTTGTAATGAAGAAGATGGTTGCAAATACTAAACATGTTACATAATTTTATGATTCTCATTTTTAAGAATACAGTTTATAATATTTATGTTTATAATAGATTACAGTACAGTTTACAACAACAGGCATAAAGGACGGTTTTAAAATATTGATATACATTTTTGTTTTTATATTTTTGTTTTAAAAAATGTATAGCACCAGTATTTTTAACTTGTTATTTTTAACTTGTTATTTTTAATTGAAAATCATTGAATGATTTTGGCGCCAAAAATGTTATAAAATGAATGGACTGTAGGAGCTTATTGGTTCTGATGAAATCTGTGTTGTGACAGATGAAAGCGCTTAACCATACCAGCAAGTGAGCATTTTGTGTGTGGCTCTAATCTGTAATAAAATTTGTGTACATTGATATTCGAGCATCGAGTTTTTGGGGCATCTACAACCTGCTATTCTTTGTCATTACACTAGAGTCTGATTGCCATGAGTTTGTTACTAATTCTGATGATATCCCCACTGCCCTCTGAAGTCTGTCTCTCACCACAATTCCTATACCAATTCTAACCTGTCTTCCTTCTGAGTAGTACACTCTGGATCCCAAGCCAAGTGCACTGCTCTTCCATCTTGTCTCTTGGATACATAGGATGTCCAGCCTTTTTCGTATTATCATGTCATCCACTTCCAAGCTGTGTCCTGTAAGTGAACCTACATTAAGTGCAGGAATTCTCAGTTCCTTTTGGCAGGTTGATTGGTTTTACATCCAGCTTTCGCTCATTAGAGCTATCTCAAGTAACCCAGGCAGGGCAACTAGCACTGGCTGGCCAGTAATTTATTGTCCCAGGGATGGTGGGCTTTATGTTGAGCACATACCTCCAAACCGTACCGAATAACTCGGATTTTACAGAGTTTTGGGGTCCAAATACTGGTGTGCCATGATTCCCGAGTGACACCCCTCCATTTCCGACTTTTTCTCAGCTTTAACTTTTATTTTATTTTTAATTTTTCCTTGTTTTTATTTTGAGCTGACGTCATCACGTGCACGATGATGTCAGCTCCATCAGGGCTACCAGCCTGTCGGAATTGAGCTCAAGAGCTCCAAATGCACATTTCCGGCTGGTATTCATTCCCTGTGATCTGCGAGTGTAAGCGGTTTATTCAAACAAGCGCTTTAGTGCTAGCCGCTATGGAAACAGTTAGTGATCTGTGTGAGCGGGTTGGAAACAGTTATGATATGCGACTCTGCGAGTGGGTTATGAGCGCTTTAGCAACAATTATTCAATTAAGTTGCACTTGCAAGCTGTTCCCCGCGACCGTGATGAGTGTGAGCAAGTTATTCAAATGGGTGGTTGGAATTGGCTCTATCTGCAAGGCGCAGCAGCAATCGAAGATCTTTTGCTGGAGTAGAGGACGCTTATTATTCTGTGAAGGTAGAATATCTTTTGCTTGCTCAGAATGTGCTTATGTGAAGATCTTTTGCTTAGAATGAAGAGGGTGTGTGTGTGTGTGTGTGTGTGTGTGTGTGTGTGTGTGTGTGTGTGTGTGTGTGCGTGTGCGTGTGTAAAAAAACAAAAAATGGCAATGCTACACTGAGCATTCATAGGTGCAACTACTGATGAGCAAGCTTTCTTGCGAATGTCATAACATATCAATTAGCACACTGTGGTGCAATGTAGTGTCAGAGAGATATGATCCGCCTGTAAGGTAAAACATCACCAAGCCTAAACACTTAATATGTGTATCCTGACTAAGTCAGTGAACTGAAATGTTCTTTACTACATCCATTAAGCATAGCTAGGCAACAGAGACAGGTAAAGCTTCCATTAATTCAGTATTTAGTGTTTATGTTGCATTATTTAGTGTCCTTCTGTTTAACCTACTGCATAAAGTTACATTTTCTAGACAACTGCCATATTGGAGTCAGTAGTCTAGTTGTTAATTAATAAAGTAATCAACCTGGCAAGCAGTTACATGTGTGATTCCATTTGAAATTCCAACCCTTTTTTCCAGCAAAATCTTTTTTTTTTTCAAAACAGGTTTATTGTTTTAACATACAAGAGAAATATCATAACAATTTTATACAAGTAATTAAAAATAGATATGATTATAACATTCAACAAAACAACTAAAGTATTTACAAAGACATCCACTACAATCAGATCAATTAATTAAACTAAAATACCATGCTATTGAAATTAGGATTTTTTTAACAAATTTTGTAAATTATCCCATACAATATAATAAGATGTTTTTCTAGTTGTTCTTGACCTAATTGTGTTTATTTCCATATGGCACACTATATTCATAACATTTTTAAATTCATTGAACGAAGGAGGTGTATCTGAAATCCAATTTCTGGTTATTATTTTCCTAGCCACTGCTAGAATAGACCATAATAAGGGAAGCTTAACCTTTTTAACACTTTGAGGTACAGGTGTGTTGAATAATATAAGAGATTTAGAAATAATGAAATTATCTGTTAAAAGAGCCTACAAAAATTCATTAATTGACTTCCAGTATTCTTTCAATTTTATACAGTCATAAAACATATGAGCCCAGTCAGCATTAATTTCTACATTACATCTCTTACATAGATTATCTTTATTATTTATTTTATTCATCATCAAAGGTGTATAAAAAGATCTATGTAAAAATTTCCATGTATAAAGTCTCCAGACAATGGAAGACGTAGTTCTATAGGCAGATTCCAATATATATTGTTTATCTTGTTGATTTGGTGGGTCCCCATTAATAGAAGTGAAATAATTCCAGTATGTATCTACACTGTAAAAAGTTTCTTGTCTGATAATTTTATGAATGTATGAAAGTTTACCTTTATCAGAAACTTTATGTTGTAAATTTAATATCAAGTAATTAATCAGTGTTGGAATAGATTCTTTAACTGTTATAGACATTAGATCTATTTTATTAATGAGATGTTGTCTAAAGGTCTGAACCTCTAACCAGCAAGTTTCTCTTAGATCAAATTCTTGTTTTAAGAAATCTAGATTTTTAACTTTATTATCAGATATCAACTGATACCAGTACTGTAGATCATTATCTATAGCTAAATGAGTTCCTTCAGAAGTAGATGACAAAAGCATACCCTGAGTATACATTATAGCGAATATAATAAAATTCCATTCCCTATACTTAGGGTGCATGAATATAAAGTTACGATAGCTAATAATAATATTTAATGAGTAACAAACCATATGTTTAGGTGTAATAGGTGAAGTACAAAATTCCTTTAGTAACCATAACATGGAGTTATTTACAATCATATTTTTATGTGTTAAGGAGATTTTCATGAAGTGCATACTAATTAGCTCCCAATAATCTTTCCATTTTGCGACATATGACTGATCTATTAATAAAGTAATAACTTTTACAATAGAAGAGATAGTATATAAATTAAAGTCTGGAAAAGAAATACCCCCTTGAGACCAGCTATTAGTATGTTTCTTTAATGCAATCCTAGGTCTATTAGGTGCCCAAAGGAAATTTAACATTAGTGTATTCAGTTTCTTGATAATTATTTTTGTAGGTGGAAGTATTATTGATTGTATTAAGTATAAAATCTTGGGGAATATTATCATTTTAATAATTCTCTCCTCCATAGTAAAAAACATACTATTCCAGGTATTAAAAATATTTTGTATATTAAGAAAACAGGTATTATAATTATTATATATAATAGATTTAATATCTTTAGATAGTATTGTACCTAAATAAGTTATCTGACCTGAATTGGGTACATACTTAGTAAAATCACTAATGAGAATATTTTTTCGTGTATATATAGGTAGTATTTTAGTTTTTTCTTCATTGAATATTAAACCAGAAATACATTTAAAATTCATCATTTTATCAAACAGAGACTGCATAGAAGAATTAGATCCTGCTGATGTAATTAGAACATCATCTGCAAAAAGTTGAATTTTGGATGTATTTTTATCTATTTCAAAACCCTCTATGTCAGTACTGTTTCTGATCAAATTAGCCCAAGGCTCCATTACTAAAGTGAATAATAGTGGAGAAAGTGGACATCCTTGTTTTGTACCTTTAAAATGGGTATTTTTTGTGAAACATATGTTCCTACCTTAATATAAGCCAATGTTCCTTTGTATAAATGCTCAATTAGATTTACAAATGCATCTGAGAAGTTTGTGCACTTCAGTAAGGTAAACAGATAGTCCCAACTTACTGAATCAAATGCTGAACTTATATCAAGACTAATAAGTGTTAAATCTTTCTTTTTCCTATTTGCAAAATTAATTAATGTTAAAGTTCTTCTTATATTATCAAAAGTATTTCTATTTACAATGAAGCCTGTCTGATCTATATCTATAATGCCGGGGATGATTGTCTTCAATCTATCAGCAAAAATACTCATAAACATTTTATAATCAACATTAAGTAATGAGATGGGCCGATATGAAGTACATCTAGTTGGATCTTTATTAGGTTTTAAAATTGGCGAAATAAATGTATATTGCCAAGATGGGGGGGGTTATTAACTCAGTTTGGGCCAAAATAAAAACCTTATGTATTAATGAATATGTACTTTTAGAAAGGATTTTATATATCTCTGGTATAATACCATCATTACCCGGTGCTTTGTTTGATTTAAGCTTATTTATTTGTGTAATAACCTCTGTATATGAAATACTTTTGTCCAATAGTTTAATCTGTTGTTTATTAAGCTTTTTATTCATGTTTGTGGTTATAAACTCCTTTATTTTATCTTTAGGTTCCATGTTAATGTTATTATGGTTAATTTTGTGAAAATGATTTCTAAATTCATCTATTATTTCTGGTATACTAGAAACATTCTTCTTTTTCCTTAGAGAAAAGATTTCTTTGATATGGTTTTGTTTATTCAACCTTTTTGTTTTATTTTTAAGTCTATGTAAGTATTTGGGGCTTATTGAATAAGACAAAAACTTGTATTTCTCTAAAGTTATTTTAACTTTATGAGTTAAAATTTCTTTGTATTTTTCATTTAGTTTGTTTATTTCTTCAATAACTTTCTTGGCCATAATATTTTCTTTATTATTATGTTTATAAGAGTCTAATTTACTTTGAATATCTAACAATTCCTTATCCCAAGATTTCCTTTCATTATTATACCATCTGATACTTTGTCCATATAGATATGATTTTAAGGCATCCCAAACATAGACAATGGAGACTTCAGGAGTATTATTTATGTCTAAAAAATGTTTTACTTCTGAAAGTATATATTCTTTATAGTCTTTTAGTTGAGTTAAGTATGCTGGTATCCTTTTGATCTGAACATTATGAGTATTTTTATCATGAATTCAAAAACAATTGAATTATGATCAGATATAGGACATGAAATGATTTTGGAATTAATTAAATCTGTTACTATCTGGTTAGAAATAAAGACCCTGTCTATTTTTGAATAAGTTTTGTATCTGTTAGAAAAAAGGTGTATGGTAATGATTTTGAATCTATCTGATTATTAATATCATTCAAATGATAAGAATTAGCAAAATCATTTAAATGTTTTGCATTAGATGTAATTCTTCTTTTTCCTATAGTGGTAGTATCACTTTCATGTAGTATACAATTAAAGTCACCAGCTAAAATAATATCTCCTATAGAGAATGATATGATCTTATCAAGATGATGTTTCACTGTATTAATACCAATTCCAGGTATCCAATATACATTAATTAAAGTGTAAGTCTTCCCATTAATTTGTATTGTAACCATACAAAACATTCCTTTGTCATCCTGATAAGACTTAATGGTTTTAGGAATGGGCATACTTTTATTCCATAAAATAGCCACTCCTCTTTTTCTGAGTGTGCTCTGAACTAACCAATACTGTATATTTGTTTGTGGCTAGTTTATCAATATCTTTTTCAAGAGATGGGTTTCTTGCAGGAAGACTAAGTTGGCCTTATGTAAATTAATGTATCTTATTAGGCTTGCCCTTTTAGACGGATTATTCAATCCATTAATGTTTAAAGAAATTCCTTTTAAAGATGTCATTTGGCATTTTTAAAACTTAAGAATCTTATGATCAAAATAACAAATAACAACATAAGTAATGCTACATCTCCTCCTTTAGGTGTACCTTTAAATATAGCTGTATTTATTGAATCTCTTATGGGATTTTGTATAGGATTCAATTTTGTTTGTAGTGACAATGAGTGTACAAAATATATTGTGGATGTCAAAACTATATACATATAACAATGAACAAGTGAAACTAATGTAAGGATTAAACCTTGCATCCAGCCTGGAGTTAAAAACTCCAACTTAGAGTAGTATTTACCACTCAAGTTAACCCCCTACCCTAAGCAGCAGTACCTCAGCTACCACCTTATCAATTTAATACTGGTTATATTTAAATTAAATTAACAGCTTTCAATTCAATTATCTAGCAAGACAAGACTACACATTTGATAAAACAGCATCATATAAACTAAAATAAACTTTTTTTTTTAAAAACTATTCATACTACTATATACATCTATGTAATATAATACACTTGTATTCAAATAGCATTCAAATAATCTTGATATTAGAAACCAAGAGGAGAGAGAGAAATAAAAGACGTGAAAGAGGGAGAGAGAGTAAAAGAAAGAGAGAGAGTAAAAAAAAAAAAAAAAGGAAGGCATATTTACATATTAATTTATTCAAAGTATGTAAAAATAAGTTCTAACATTCATTTAAATCAAAAACTTTGGCTAATATGGTTCAGACATTACATATATTAAGATGCATCTATTTTCTGTCATGTAAATGCAGTCAACAGCTTCAAAAAACCTTGAATTGCTTGTATATGAGCATTTTACTCATACTCATTATTGTCAATAGAATAAAATATTATATTTATAGAAATTGTTATAAATCATACTGCATAGTTATGCAAATTCTCAGAAACACTTGCATTATTGTAAAAGAAGCCATCTGTATTTTGTATGTCTATACTACTGCTTTAAAATATATCACATGACAATTTCTTCCAGAATAGAATTATAAAGTTATTTATGCTTGTCAATCAGATGAATTAAATGAGTTATAGTAATGTATATGTTTGGAACATAAATTTTTAACACAGATTAGTATGCTGCAATCAAGTAGATTTTCAAAAACACTTGAATAAATGTTTCATTTTCTATGCCTTCTAAAATAAGACATTTACTTACTACAAGAAACTGCATAATTTAAAATCATTATAACTGACATATTTTATGAATTATAACATAGATATTTAAGTAATTATATAAAATAACTCACATTTAGATGTTAAAGAGTTAATTTTCCTTCACATAGTCGCATTTGCATCAGTTCTACTTCCTGGTAGAGTGTTCTTCCTGAATCTGTGATGTGTCAGTGTGATATCTGGGTCAAAGGTCAGATTGACTGCTTTCAGCTTCTCTGTGAGAATTCTGAGAGTTGAAGCTTTTGAAACAACTCGAGGACACTGTTCATGAGGTAGCCACATCCCAGATTGTCTCCCTTAACATTTTGGCGGGAAACTTGTTAAAAACTAGTGACAAACATTCATTTAGCAGTGTAAATGCATCTAAACATGACAAAACCTTCGCGATGTATTTTGCAGGTTATTACAGCCTCTATGTAAGTGAAATTAAGCCCAAAGTTATTAATAAGTAATAAAACTCAATATTTTTGTCCCAACTCAATTTTTATGCAAATCTTATTATTTACTGTGTCTATATGATCAAAAGCATTTCTATATATTAATATGAAAAAAAATAAAGAGAAAGAATAAAGAAAAGAAAAAGAGAGTAGAAAATAAAAGAGTGTAAAACAGAAATAAAAAATGTAAGAGAAAGCTATAAGAAGTATATACAATGGAATATTACTTACTGTTTATATTAATAGAGTTAAAAATAAAACATATTATTTACTATTATTTAGTTCTAATTATTATTAGTTAAAACATGACAGATTATTTACAAACAAGCATAAGCAGTATAATCAAGAAAGTATAATTAGGAATAGCATTTGAAGAACATATAAACTTTTTACAAGGAATAAATATGTTATTATTCTATTAATCATATTTTCATTACTCTTTTCTCCCTGCCCTCCCCCACCCTTTACCCACTACATAATCTAAATAGAATGTCATTGTTTAAACAAAGAAAAGAAGAAAAGGAGAAGAAAAAAAATGTATCAAATTACTGACCTTACTTCTCTTTTTCAGAAAGAGAAACAAATTGAATAATAGCTTGTTATTAGTTCCTCAGATATTTTGACTGGTTATGAAACAAAACATTTCTTTGCACACAGAGAATAACTTTGATTAAATCTTTTTCAGAATATTTGTGGTTTTCTGGAAATGCAGGAACTATATTTAAAAAGATTAATAATGAAGTAAAATGATGAGAGAAAAAAAGAAAAAAAAACATAGAACAAATCATTTGTTTTTTAGTCTCTTCTTCTTCTCTGAAGTCTTCCACGAAGTTTCAGTTGCCAGTCTCTTTAATGAAGGACTAGCCCATTCCATTTCCTCTATTTTATCCAAAATCTTATTTTTTTTGATAAACAGTAAAGCAGAGTCTAAGTCATCAAAAAGTTTAGGACCATCAGGAAGGAAGATTTTTAGCATGGCAGGAAACAGAAGGTATGTTTTAAACTGTGCTTTTTTAAGCTCCCTTATTAGTGGCAGAAAAACTTTTCTTTTAGCTATTACCAAGGAAGAATAGTCATTGTCAAAACGCACAGTTGTCTCATTAATCTTAACAGGAGCTTTAGCCCAAGCAGATTTAAGAACCATCTCTTTATCAAAAGATGATAGAAATCTAGCTATAACTGATCTAGGATAGTTTTTGTTAGAGTTAGTATTAGCTATATATCTATGTGCTCTTTCGATACCAAAAGAGAATGCTTCTGGTAAGTCTAAAGTTTTAGGGAGCCATGTTGTTAAAAAAAGTAATATTGTTACCTTCAATATTTTCTGGCAGTCCAAAAATCCTAATGTTATTGCGCCTAGATCTATTTTCCAGGTCATCCAGCTTTGTTTGTAAATGTGTATTTTGTTTCAGCAGAAACTCAATGTTGATTTCCTCTTCTTGGATTCTATTTTCCATGTCATTCACAGCTTCTTCTATGCCTGTCATCTGGATCTTCTGTTGTTGCAGGTCTATATGTAACAAGTCTATTTGTTTTGTAGTTTTTCTATGAAGGTATCTATTTTAGTATCCATTTTATCCATCTTAGCAGTAAGTTGCTGGATTATAGTTATCAGAGACTGAAGTTCTTTCTTGATGCTGGAGTCTTGAGAATTTGTCTTACTGGAACTCATTTCAGACTGATAAACTGACAGGAAAATTTACAAAGTGATTTCTGACAGGAATATTGTTAAAATTTCCTTTCTTTTTTAGATATAGTTCAAGAACTATATAAAACAAACATATTTAGAAAGAAAATTACTTCAAAAATAATTTTTTTAAGTAATTAATTCCTGTCAGTGTAATGAAATTGGTGGAGCTGAAGAAATCTGCTGCTATCCTGTGTTCATCCTTGGCCACGCCCCATGATTTGATACGTCCAGCAAAATCTTTTGATGACAACTTGGTTGATCATATCTGAACACATTACTATATCATTAGTGAAGCACAAACATAAGATAGCATGCAAATGTTTATTTTTGCTTACAGTTTGTTTTGGTCATGATGCAAACAAATTACAGTGGTTGGACTACTAATATAGGCTGTATTACTTTGGCTTAATCATAAACTAATACAAAGGTGAAAATGGCTTTAGTAAAATTTTACTTTGTGGCTCTCTTGATATATTTCTGTATTGTACTTGGAAATAGTGTTGTTTTGCTTTAGTCTAATAGAGCTTCACATCAAAGGCAGTTACACAGTTTTAGCATTTTAGATTAAATAAACTCAACTATGAACTGACTTATGAACATATGAACAAGAGTGGTTTCATCCTAGAAATCCAGCATACTAAACTATAATTTATTAGGAACCATCTATTACTTAGAAAAACTGTAATCTGTTTATGGAAGGTGGCAGTTTTACAAAAGTACCTTGTTTATGTCATCAGCTGGTGATTTTAGTTTGGAGTACTTTAGATGGAACTGCACTGGAAAGGCAAGAGTAAACACACAATAAGCAGTAATATCAGTTAAGTCATACTTTCACATCTGAAAATCTGTGATTCTCTCATGCATTTTGATACACAATGTCAGTATAATTAACAAATTCTTTGCTGAAAAAAGCAGCAGGAGACATAGTTTGCTTTCTGACTCAGGCATTAAACATTACAGCCAACCAAAGTTCCAGTTTCTAGACTTTTCCTGAGAAAGAGAATGTCTTCTTGAAGGTCTGCTGTGTGATTCTACAAGACTTTAATAAAACCTAAAAAATAATGCTGATGCCCAGAAAAGAGGACAATGTGCCAGGATGTCATGACGTGCAGGTCATTCGAAATAAAATTGGATTTCATTATAGCAAAAATATGACCATTCATACCTCTCAGCTGTTCAGGTTTTTGTAGGATGTCCAGGTTTGAGGTTTTCTGGTAAAATCACTAAACAAATAAAGTCACTAAATAATGACATACATTTGAGTTTCAGAGTTCACATCCTTCAGAAAATTGTGTGTGTGTGTGTGTGTGTGTGTGTGTGTGTGTGTGTAATATAATTTAATAAAGTCAGGAAGGTGTATCAAAGAACACATGTATGTTTCTTGTTTTGTGTGTAAAGGGCCTATAATTTGAAAACAACCCAAAGGTAATCTTTATCCACCACTGGCCAGATGCATTTTCTTTAGATATGGTGTGGGTTTCAGTGCTGTTTCAATGAATGTGAGTTTCAAGGGCAGAGACGTTTTAATGCCAAGCCTATTTTCACTGTGAGACAGTATTGCTTTGTTTAGCAGATACCTATTCATGTTTGTGTATTGTGCTATAAAATGTAAAAATAAAATCCAAGTAGAAGTAAAACAGTATGCACATTAGTGTTTCTGATAAATGAGGTGAAATAGCCAAGTAATGGGACATTGGAATGGCTGCATGGGGACTCTGGTGCCATATTTTGGTTGTCTGTTCTTCAGTTTGCATTTGAAGGTTGGTATCCTACAATTCCATTGGAGTGGGTGGGGTTACATAATTATGTATGCAAATTTTATGTTAATCAGTGCACAGATTTGTACCTATTTTTTAAGGGCCTTGTCCAGATTTTTGATGTTTCCAGGTTGAGAGGTATGGTTGGGCAATAGGGGCACATACACCCTTCCTATCATTAGCATGGGTCCCTGGTGTAAGCTGGAGTAGGCCAGGTCCTCAACCCACTTTTTATTTATTTTATTTTACATTTGTTGACCGGGATAGTCCGACTGGATGCGTATCCATTTTCAGCGGAAGCCCGGGGAGAAAAGCTCCAAACATACAGACAAAAACATGCATACATATTAAGGGTTTCACAACGTAACAAGGGAAAAAAGCTCCAGTTGAGCAGACAAAAACAAACATCCCAAGTAACAGTTAAATAACAAGCAGATTTTACAAGAAACAAGGTGTGTCCCTCAATGTACAGAACAAGATTGCCATTGCAAGCATTTGTGAGCAAGAAGTTAGTACATTGCTGTTGAGTTAGGGAGTTGTTATCAGGATTAATCAGGGTTGGGACATGGACAGAGTCAGTGCATTTTATAATAATGTTTGAGGCCATTTTTGAAGAGGCATAGTGAGGATTCCAGGGTAATGACTGCTGGAAGTAAGTTCCAAGTTTTCCCAATGGAATTGGAAAATAAGGAGTCACCAGCTGAGTTATTAGCTTTCAGTGTTTGGACTAACAACTTGTTGGATGAGCATAATGGTCTGGAGTTACTGAATGGTTTTATGATAGTTTTAAGGGCGGGAGGGGGGTGTTTTCGGGTTGGTTGAGAATATTACGTGCTACTATTAGCTGGTTGAACTGTATTAAGCTTGGCAGTTCTTGCCACCCTAGGAGTTTGAGGTTGTGGCAGTGATGTGTCCTGTATGTTGATCCAGTGGCAAACCTGGCAATATGGTGGTAGCAGTGAGAAAGTTTGGTAAGTTCTGATTTGTTTAGGTTAGAGTATAGGAGAAGCATATAGAAGGGTAGAGAGGAGATGAGAGCTGGCGATAGCGATTCTAGCTGTAGGGGTTAGAAAAGGTTTATTTCTATATAGTGAGCTGAGCTTTGTGTTAATGGTTTTGATAGTCTTATTGATGTGTAGGTTGAATTTGAGATTATTGTCTACTATTACCCCTAAGAGCTTGGTTTGAATATCTGGCGAAATAGAGGTGCCATTATTTGATGTTATAGTAAAGGAAAGTAGGGGGGGAACCTGCAAGTGGGGGTAAAGAGTAACAGTTTGGTCTTATTGGGATTCGACAGAAGACAGTGATTAGAGAGCCACTTTTCAACTGTGTTGAATGCACTCGGGTTAGGGTTTGCAGGGCTGTTGGGGAGGAGGCTGAGCAGATCAGGGAGGAGTCATCTGCATATTGGATACAGGATGCATCTGGGATGGCAGTGGGTAAGTTATTGATAAAGATGGAAAATAGTAGAGAACCTAAAATGGAGTCCTGAGGAACTCCAAGAGTGAGAGGTAACAGGGTGGATAGATTGCAATCACAAGATACACACAGCCTACCTGAAAGTAGACTGGCTATGTTTTTAAATCTGAAGTTTGTTGCTTTTATTTATTTTCAGACAGAGAGTACACCAGCTTGCACTAAACACTACCCGTTTGTTTCTTGAATAAAGGTAGGGCAACTGGTTATATTTTTGGTAGGTGTTGTGCACCTTTAGATGGAAAGATGTTCTCTAAGTGGGTAAATGGGGGACACCTTGCAGTGCTATGGACCCAGGGCCTACTTAAATAATTGTTCACTTGGTTTACAACAATTTATAGAGATATTAACCTTTTTGCTTTCCCCTATAGACAGCTAGCAGTTAATTTCAAAAGGAAGTCCTTCAGGCAGATGGTGTCTTCCTAGCAACGCCAATTTGGTAGGGCAGTAGTGGTATGTAGAGGGGATAAATACCTAACAAAGGATATAAAGTTAGCGTTCTAATTTAAACATGCAAGAGTCTCACCATTAACAGTTACTAAAGGTTACACAATAGTCTTCACAGTCTAGTATTCTTGGTTTACAACACTTGGTTTACAACAATTTATACAGATACTAACCTTTTTGCTTTCCCCTATAGATGGCTAGCAGTTAATTTCGAAAGGAAATTCTTCAGGCAGATGGTGTCTTCCTAGTGACACTGATTTGGTAGGGCAGGAGTGGTATGTAGAGGGGATAAATACCACACTACAGTGCAGCCATCTGGGTCCGGGAGCACTTATCACCAGTAATTACCTGTGCCCATTTTGGTGACATTAGTCAACATGATTGAATCACCTAGGGCCATATTTTACACCAAGTGGCTTACCCAGCCTGTGATCTGTGCTTTCTTAGCTTGAGGATATTGTGCACCACAGTAGATGCCCAAAGTAGGTGGTCTGTACAACTCTTACCCCTATAGGGCACCATGTAGAGTCTGTGTTGCTGCCCACAGCACCATTCATTGGTGAGTTTTGAGATGGAAGCACTTGGCTTGTTTTTCAATGGTGGACGGAACCCCAGAAAGACACATGGAGAACATGCAAACTCCAAACAGGCATTGGCTGGTGATCAGAATCAAACCTTCTACCTTGCGCATGGGAGGCAAAGACATTAACCATTATGCCGACTGGTCTCCATACTACAACCCAGGTTCATAGGTTGGACCAGGCACTGAAAAAGCCAGCCAAGGTGGGAGGGAGACCAATGAAGAAGTGTAGCCTGTTTGCCTTCCAAAGGGAGAGGTTGAGAAGGCATGTGTAGGTTCTCTTTCCTACTAATGTATTGTTTTCTCAAACATAGCTGATGGGGCTGCCTGAGTGGTTTTGTCACCTGCAGAGTAGGTGTCAGCCCTGTTCAGCACCCATTCCATGCTTCTCTCAAGCATCTGTGTGGCATGACAGGCTGTTACCTGATTATGACATCAACAGGCAGATGGTTGCCAGTTACAGCGAGCAAAAAAAAAAAAAGTGGAATATTTATTTAGTAGGTTTGTGTTTTCTTAGTATTCTTTCATCTTTCCCTTTGACCCATTCCAAGAACTCCCTTTCAGCTTGTTCTGCGCCTACGTTACTACCTTTGTTTACCTCCATGCCTTTTGCTGGTGAATGGACTATCTTGCATGTTGCTAATCTCCAGCTGTGACATTCTGCACTAAAAATATATATTTTTTCTGTGTTGGTGTCTCTGATTTCATAAAACGCCTCTCATTAAAACTCTAGGTATTTTATTGTTATGTTACATAGAGTAGATAGGTGACCTCTTTTTGCTCATGTGTAGATCTTTTCCTTTGTCACCGAGCTCATTTGTTATTAGCAGGTTGAACTAGACATCCATTTGTTTGACTGAATGTTGCATCTGTTTATGAACTTTGTAGCGCATGCTGTTTTCTATTTAACTTTTTATGCACATTGTTTTTTTTCTGTTATGAGTTATCTGAAGAATGCAGGAGTTTTTCACTATTACTGAACCATAATTATTGTTTAACATTCTGTTCTTCATGTAAATAATTTCAATGTTGTCACCCAGCATACTTGCTTAAAATAAATTGGGTAAAAATCTGGGCAATGTCCTATTCTGTTTATTGGGTCAGTATATGCTCAACACAGTATGTGAAAGGAAGTAGTGTAAATCAACATGAATAGCTTTGCTGACATAAATCATTATCAAAATCAGAGACTGTCCAAACTTGGAACAAATTCTTAACAGAAGAGTAGCAGTGTCCAAGGACTGTCAAGTTACTACTGCCCCTGACCAGAAGACTGCAAACACCTTATTATTTCAGTCATGTGGAAAATGTTTATATCCACATGTAGGTACTTGGGAATGACAGCTGGTTACTCCATAGTGGGATAAATGTAAAGGAAGAAGAAATGAGAGACTGTTTTCATTATAATTTTATTATTCTAAAATTAAAACAAAGTAAACTAAACAAGGCCATTTCCTTTACTGACTAGACAAGGGGTCTGCCTACTTGATATTGAAGATAAGGCATGGCTGCTGTCACTCTTGGAGTTGCTGATACTAGGGAATTGTGGCCATAAATGAGTCTGAGTGGATGAACAGATATTTTTTTGCATTTTATTTTTCTCGATTTTATTTGTATTTAGCTGACAGTTTAATCCAGAGGTGCAATGTTTTGAATCAGCTGTAGAGAAGGGTCAGAAGGGGGATGCTTCAGATAAAAAAAGCATTGCTTTCCTTATTTCATAATATGGAAATTAAAAAAAAAAGATCAACGCCATTTTTTTATTTTCAGAGGTGAGGCACTTGGAGGAATGGCCATGGACAACAGGTTAGTAAAGTAGCTGTTTGATGTATTATAAGGGGGCAGTACTGGGTAAGGGTGGAAGCGACTGGGCAACCAATCCAGTGCAGATTGTATGAATCACTAATATGAATAATTAAGCAGATGCTCATGTCATTGTAAGTAAATATGTTTTGGGTGGGGATACGAAACAGTAGTGGATGAAGAGAATTTATATTTGGTTTGATCATCTGTATTTTAATTTTATGGCAGGGCTGATGTACTTTATATTGGGCAAGGAAAATGAGCAATTTATTCAATAGCTACTTCTGCGTCAAATCTGTTTCCATGGAGGGAGGAGGTAGTGTAGGATACATGAACCCTCACATTCAAGCACAGGTTCCTACTCCATTACACATGTCAAAAGGTGATTTAGCAAGGAAAACAGTGAAATACAGAGAAGCACACCAAAATTGGATCAGTAAATCAAAAAAAAAAAAAAAAAAGCTATAAAACAGAATTACATATCCCCATCTTAAGTAGATTACCAAGGCTATAGTAATAAAGAAACAGAAGAAGACACGAATCAGGACTGTGGCACAAATTAAATGTGCTTTACAGTATTAAAAATCTAACTGAATTACATGGAAAGGAAGACTAAACTACCAAGGGGGGGGGGGGTCTCTTGATGAAAGTAACAATATAAATTCTACAAACAGAAACTGAGGCAGCGTAGGAAGAGATGTGAAATTAATAAAGTGATTAATAAAGTGAAGCAAAAACAGACCACATAGCAATAAAAACAACCACTTTAGCCTCTGAGTCAAATTATAAGCACACAAATGCAGTAGAAAGATTATAGCAAGCATTATGTATCCTCCAATGTAAACTGCACAATGCATTACACTAAAGTAAAACACTGCATGAATATGAATACATATTAAAATAGAAACTGCACAAAATGGTACTTGCATATTATTGCAACCACACACTGTTAGCATTCAAGGCATTCTCAGCAACATTCCATACTCAGTTAAATAACGTGCTGCCGACAATGCCGTGAATGCTGACAGTATGTGGTTGCCATAATATGGTAGTGCTTTCACCCCCCACATCTTTCAGAAGTTTATTCGCCGCATGTTTAGACAACACATAAAAAGAAAACGGCAAGTAGAATACTGAAAGTGGTTTTAATAAGCATACCCCTTCCACCTGTGTACAGTAGAAAAGACGTCAATCGATCAAGTAGAGCCCAGTACATTGCAAACCTTTTCAAAATGGAATATCGGCTATAAAAAAAAAAGAAGGGCACAACATAAAAAGAAAACGGCAAGTATAAAACTGCAAGTGGTTTTAATAAGCATTACTTTCCCATCTGTGTACAGTAAAAAAGCACGTCAATCAAACAAGGACTTAATAAATAGTGAACATAATTATTACAGTTACAGATTTACTTTACTTCAGAAAATGTATACTAATTCCAGTCATCCCTTTATTCTGCCAATGTCTCAAAGTAAATAATACTAACATTTTAAAACTGTCCCTGACTATTTTTTGAATAGTCTGCTGCTGAAAATGGACATGTATCCAGTCGGACTATCCCGGTCAACAAATGCAATGTAAATAAATGTAAATCTGTCCCAGACTGGGTGACAATTATGTGAAAGCTAACTGTAAGATTGAAAAAGGTAGTGTTACACATTTTGGAGAAGGAAGCTTGAGGGTTATGCAAACAATTGACCATTCGCTTGTATCCAATGACTGTTTTGTGCCATTGCCTGTTCTGGGGGAAACTGTTGGATATAAAGAGGTAAATGAACAAGCGCTTTTTTAGGACATGAGTTACTTCAGTAAGAGAGTATGGTTTATGTATTTTCACAACCACACAGTCTCAGCATTCTCGGCAGCACATTATTTCACTGAAAATGGAATGCTGCCAAGAATGCCTTGAATGCTGACAATGTGTGGTTGCGATAATACATAAGTACCCACAAAATTACCAACAAGTATACCATTAGCCAAACCAATTTAAGAAAAATGAAAAGGGGATATTACTGATTGCAATTTTTCATTCTTTGGAGTTGCCACCAAAATTATTACTGTTGTGAATATATTTAGCATACAATCCACACATTAGCTAAATCAACTCAAGTGACTCTGGTAAAGCTTTACTGTTTGTTTTTTTCTTCCGGTGTTGGAATTGCCACTAAAATTACTCTTGTAAATATTTTTGAGGCTGATGCCTGGAAAGTGGTAAATACCAATGTGTGGAACACTGAGAGTGGCATTCATAGTTATGCTTTACTACATCCTGCACTGTCTGCACATTAGTACTGTCGAGTTGTGATTCTTTGTGGCAGTTGGAACTTGAATATGTAGATGAAGGATTAATGAAATTATACTGAGATGATGTAGAACAACTTTTGCTAATATGCCCTCTTCCTGTTTGTAAAGTTCAGTGCTGAAACGCAGTGTCAGTGGCAGAACAGGTAGCATACTTGCCTTTGGTGCAGAAGGCTTCAGTTTCTAGACCCACACTAGATAGATAAAACTGCATAAGAGCATAAGGAGTGTGGTCTACATGAGAATGTGTTGTCCTTCACATTCTGCCTGAGTTGCTGGTAGCTTAGGTAGTTGTAAAAGATCTTAAGGCACCTATTGAAAAGAGTAGGGAAAGTTCTCTGTTGCCCTGGCCAAATTTTCCCTAGTATATTAATTTCACCTAGAGTCTCCCCTGAAAAGAGGCTACTAGCCTAGTGGGATTAACTCAGTTAAAGGATAAATAAAAATAAATTAAAAAAAAATTGTCATATTTCCATGCCATCCTCATGTGTTATAAAAGATGGAATCAACCTTTAATATCTGTTTTGCATTTCGTAAAGATACTTTTGTTTTTGTTTTTTTCACTGCCAACATGGCGGTTTCCTAGTATGAGCTCCTTGTCTTGGCTTAACAAAAACAACAGGCACTTAATGGTGCTTGTTGGCCAAAAAGTTTGAAAATGTGAGAATTAGGAAATTCTTGATGGGATTATAGTTGAAAGTGACAGTTTAAGGGCTTTAGTGAATATGTATGGTCCACAGACAGAAACTAGGGGGATACAAAGCTTTTCTATCCCTGTGGATACTAAGTTATGTATAGTCCTCAGTGTACTTACCACAGGGATGTTCCAAAAACAGACTGGGGACACTTTGGGTCCTTTAGTGGTGCAATTATACTGACCTTATCAAGACAGTATAATGGGTCTGTGAAGTCTCCATGCTGGGCCAGTAATCAAGGATCCTGAATCCTTACCACTGACACTGGAGAGGGATGTTCACTTGGAACACAAATGGATACACTCACTGTTTCCAGAGGCAGACCACTCTGCATCAAGCACAGTTTCCCTTAAGAGCACACAGGGAACATGCTCCATCCATGGGCTGATTCCTCTCTTTCTCTAAAGATCCCAAATACAACTCCCCACTGGCACAGCTTAGAGTTGAGTCCTTATTTGGGATTCTAAGCTAAGTCCTCCCACACCCTCTTTGTGAAGCCAGTGTTTTGTGTCCCTGCTCCAAGCAACTGACACACACTCTTTGAGATTTGATTTGCACACATACAAACACACACCTGGGAAAGGCTGGCACAGATTCACCTGCTGTGCCCCATTTTGCACAGACTATAACTACCATAACCCCTGCCAGCTACTTTAAGGCTCTTGCAATAGTACCCAATTATACTGGGTGAAATTAATATTAACACAAATTGTAATGTAGACCAAACAGCAAGGCATTCAGGAGTGGTCAGAGTTATCACCAAATAAATATATGCAAACACTCTCAAAGCTTAAATATTTTCTAAAAAAAGGACCAGCCACAATGAAAAGTTTAAATATATTTAATAATACATAATAAAAGAACAGGAAAATACTAAATATTTACAGTAAACGCCAGACATTCAGTCACAGGAATATTGAAAATAATACAGTTGGAAAGAGTCACAGTTATAGAAAAACAGCACTTCTGATCTCACTATATTTTCCTGGCTAATGTAAAGAGAATTATTGGGAGGGTGGCCTAATGGTTAAGGTGTTTGCCTTGCAAACACAAGGTGCAGGGTTTGAGTCTCACAAGGGATAATTGGCTAGGCTTAAAATGGCATGCAAGTGCAATTAGCCTAGTACTAACCTATGAACCTAGTTAAGTTACTTACTACTGTGGGTGAGTGATACTTATTGTCAGATCCAAGACGGAATGTAAAATCCTGAGACAAACTCCTACTAATATCTAAATATTACGTTTGGTTTACAGAATGACATCACACACGTCTGGTCATCTGACTGTTTCCCATGCTATCCCCAACACTAGAAGCTGACAGGATTTTAGCCCCTATGTGTTACCATAAACACAGAGCTTTGCTCAGATTTCCTGGAAGTCATAAAACCATTTCACTCTTCCTACCAACTATTCTCTAACACAGGCATTGCATCTCTGGCTCCATTCAAAACGGTGGGATAACATCTTTATGGCTTAACCCATAAAGTAATTTAATTTCAAGAATATTTTGCAAAGTCAGGTGGATTAAGATTAACCTTTTCACTTCCAGTATATGCTGTTACAATGTACACATTTAGTTCAGTTACAGTAATATAAGTATATTTCTTTTCCTTCCAGCAGGGTGCACTGTTGATACATTTTAATGCAAGCAAACTCACAAATACATTTTCAGTACAAGTATCTGTACAAATCAGGTTGATATACAAATGACATATAATTATTTACAAACTCCAGCTAGCTGTGCTGGCTTTTGTTACAAATCCACTTCCCTATTTCTACTGGCATGGCTGGCAATACCTCCTATCATCACAAGGTCTAACTTGGTTTAGGAGCATTCTTTATGAAATGCAATTTTTGAATGGTGCAGATGTTGATTTAATCTGTGACTGCGTGAAATGAACCTTTATATAACTCACCTTCAAAGAAAAAGTTATTTCTAAACCCGTATCAGGAGTAGCTAGGGTTACACTGGACCTTTAAAATGGGGAAATGAGTTTGTTTTATCAGAAATGTCTAGATTCATTAAAATATATGTCAAAATCTTAGATGATGTAGTTGTGGGTCTGGTACTCTGCATGAGCTATCAGTTTTTATGAATTAGTTAAACACACCTACCACTTTTCTTTCTGTTTACGTATTCTTCTGATTTTATTATTTTTTGGATATGGAACTAAGCAAAAGTCAGAATTGAAGAGGAATATTTTCCAATGTGTACAGAATGTCTTTTAGCAATACCTACCTACATTTCACTAGTTATCACCCGCTCACTATGAAAAGAAATGCAATGCAAGGGCAGTTTGTAAGGAAGGAAGTTATCAAATGATGTGTTTAAGGAATGTAAATTTTTGAAAAATGTTTGAAGGTAGGAGGTAATGTACCTACTTGGATGATTATTACAGAGGTGACAATGAATAGACCTATAAATTTTGCACCTATTCTTTTATACGATATAACGTGGACAAAGGATGAGAACACAGGATCACAGTACTCTAAGGCACTCTGCCCTGAGTTTTTCACTGATATGGAAACAATACAAACTATTATTAGACAACAATGGCTTATTATAACATTGAGTGAAGACCTAGGTAACAGACTGTACTCAGAACCCAGAGTTGTTTTTAAATCTGACTTTTAATTTGAAACAGCTTTTTGAGTCAAAGAAATCCAAAGCTGGCATGTCTGACTGTGAGGCACACAAGCAAATAGAAGTTTATTAATGCAGCAATGCTTGTGTATGTATGAGATAAACCTACAATAGTCTTGCAAAATGTGGTACAAGTTCACCACCAAGGGATTGGTATATGTGGCAACCTGTTTATCTTGTTCTGTATTTTATATATAAGAACTGAAAAATGTCTCGAAGTAAGGCTTTATCAGCATAGCTGTCATATTAAACAGGATAAGAACAATGTATTACCTAGACATGGATATGTGACCTGATTGTCTCTTTTTTATACTGGAAAAACGTAACCTCAGAGGTAGGGATTGGATGAATTTGTTACTGAGGAGGGAGAATTTTTGGCAAATTACTTTTTGAATGCTGATCAACCTTCTGTCACTATGGCCTGTGTACAAGAAAAAGAAAAATAATCTGGTTCCACACAGCAGTGAAAATCAATATGTCCGTTATTGTAGTAGGTAAGCGCTTTCTCGGAATAACATCCACTTCATCAGACCAACAAAGATAGAATAGCAGTTACATTTTTAAACACTAAAACATCCAATCAAAAATCAGATAAAATGTGCATCGTAGCTAAAAACCATGTGATAAAATACATCTGTAGAATATATAGATTGTTAAAAAATTGAATAAAACAGACTAAATGAAAAATATGTACTTAAAAGTGGTAACAAATACAATAGTAAAAAATAATAGAAGATGTACTATTGAAACATATATGATAAAATATTAAACGAGAGATCAATGCTTGTTGTTTAAACCAGGAGGTTTATCAGCTTGAAAGCGCAAAATCCATTTCTGTTCACTAGATTCTGTTCTATTATTTATGTCACCTCCTCTCTTGGTACTATGTAGAATCTCTAGTACCATAAAGCTAAATTTATGTTCTTTACCCTCTTTAGCTACATGTAGTGATAGTGCGCTGGTTTCTTTAACATTCCTGATATCCCTAAGGTGTTCAAGTATTCTATTCTTAAATTCCCTGTTCATTTTCCCTATGTAAAATGAGAAGCAGGTAGTACAATAGCAAAAACAGACAACATTTTTTGTTCGACAATCTGCATAAAAAGCAGTATCTATCTTAAAACCCAAAGTAGGATGTGTGAAATGATTACCAATATGTATATGTGTACAGGCCATACAATTCCTACACATATATGTACCAAGTCTATCAGATATTATAGTTGATTTAGTATTAAAGGATCAATAACAGAGCCGACTCTTAAGTGATCTATTATTTCTAAAAGCAAAATCTGGCTGTGTGCCAATGACCCCATTCAACTCATGTACAGTAGACATAATATCCCAGTTCTTTTTAATAATATCACATGCTACATGCACATTACTGGCAAAGGTCAATGGCATCCTTAGTTTATTCCTAGAGGTATCAGTGGAAGCATCACTTGAGAAATTATTGTCAATATTATTCCTGTTGTTAATACTAGTGGGGAGGGGGGGAAAGTATGGCTGGCACGTACCTGATCTATGCCGTCATCCTTCTGCTGTTTGAGAATCAATAAGTTTACTACTATAGCCTCTTTCTAAAAATTCTTGTTTAAGTGTTTGTAATGCAACAATGAGACTATCATCATCATTAAAGAGTCTCATAGTTCGAAATATCTGTCCTTTCAACACATTAAATTTCGTATGATTCGTATGTATACTGCCATAGTGTAGAAGATTATTCTTTCTAACAGTTTTCTTACACAAAGTAGTAGACACAGTGGATAAATTATTTTTAGTAACTTTAACATCCAAAAACTCTACTTCTTTATCAGAATACTCATAGGTAAAACTCAAAAAAGTATTTAACTGATTTAAATATAAAAGAAACTCTTGTAGCCGCTGCTCTGAGCCATGCCACAACAAAAAAATCATCCACAAAACGTTTATACCATTTGATGTTAACCTGGTATTCATTATTCGAAAGTACATGTTTAGTTTCCCAATTAGCTAGGGATAGGTTGGCGTAGCTATTAGCACAAGCTGTGCCCATAGCTACGCCTACTTTGTGTGCATAATAAACATCATTAAAAATAAACACATTGTTTTCTAGGATGATTTCTAAAAGTGTGCAAATAAGTGTCACCTTAGTATCAGGGGGGTTTCTCTCACACAGTAATTCTCTGACATTTTCAATTCCCCATTCATTGGGTATAACAGTGAACAATGATTCAATATCCAGAGTTACAAATAAACATTGTCCTAAGATAATTTCATTTTGTTTAGATAGCTCATTTAAAAAGACTCTTGGTATCCTTTAAAACAGTGCTACAATTAGCCAAGGCAGCATGCAAAATCTTTTCTACAAAAATAGAAAGTGGCTCAGTTACCCAACCTCGGCCTGAAACTATAGGGCGCATAGGTGGAGTTAAGGGATTGTTATGTATTTTGGGTAGACCATATATCAAAGGGACCGTTGGATGTTCTACGTTGAAATACTCAAACAGTTGCTCAGATATCATGCCTGTTATTAATAAATCAAAGATCAAAAACTACTTTTTCTATGACACTGCTGAGTATAGGCATAGGTAAAAATGGCATACGTATCAACATCATTGAGATGACTTAACATAGATTCTATATATTTGTCCTTGTCGATAACAACAATACCACTTCCTTTATCAGCTAGACGTATTTCATTTAAGACTCAGCTCTGTTATCGATCCTTTAATACTAAATCAACTATAATGTCTGATAGACTTGGTACATATATGTGTAGGAATTCTATGGCCTGTACACATATACATATTGGTAATCATTTCACACATCCCACTTTGGGTTTTAAGATAGATATTGCTTTTTATGCAGATTGTCGAACAAAAAAGGTTGCCTGTTTTTGCTATTGTACTACCTGCTTCTCATTTTACATAGGGAAAACGAACAGGGTGTTTAAGGATAGAATACTTGCACACCTTAAGGATATCAGGAATGTTAAAGAAACCAGCGCACTATCACTACATGTAGCTAAAGAGGGTAAAGAACATAAATTTAGCTTTATGGTACTAGAGATTCTACATAGTACTAAGAGAGGAGGTGACATAAATAATAGAACAGAATCTAGTGAACAGAAATGGATTTTGCGCTTTCAAGCTGATAAACCTCCTGGTTTAAACAACAGAGTTTCCCTGAGACCCTTCCTTAAAGCACAGCCATTAAAGCATTGATCTCTCTTTTAATATTTTATCATATATGTTTCAATAGTCCATCTTCTATTATTTTTTACTATTGTATTTGTTACGAGTTTTAAGTACATATTTTTCATCTAGTCTGTTTTATTAAATTTTTTAACGATCTATATATTCTACAGATATATTTTAGCGCATGACTTTTAGCTACGATGCACATTTTATCTGATTTTTGATTGGATATTTTAGTGTTTAAAAATGTAACTGCTATTCTATCTTTGTTGGTCTGATGAAGCAGATGTTATTCCGAGAAAGCGCTTACCTACTACAATAAGACATATTGATTTTCACTGCTGTGTGGAACCAGATTATTTTTCTTTTTCTTGTATTCTCTGGTTTTTGCATCTGATTCCTTATTTGGCTCAAGGACTGTTTTCGTTTACTATGGCCTGTATGTTGAAATTGAAATATTAAGTAGTTGCATTTACATAACTCATGTAACTGTTTACTGTGTAACGAAGTATGTCTTGCTACATTCGTTCTGAAGTCTGTAGTCTGAATAGAAACAAATGCTTAGTTTTTTTTAAAGGTTACTGTCAGACAGATTTTGTCTGGTGTTTTATTAGTTTGTGGATTGGCAGGTTTGATTTCTGAAATGCATGCTCATTTTTTCTTCTTCTAGGTTGAGACTTTTAAGGTTCATCACTGATGCATCAAAATTCACTTTTAGCAGTTACTTTATATCACTCGCACTGTTAGCATATCCTAAATCTGTAGGGCACCATTTCATATTTTCCATTTAGTAGGTACTGTTTCAGAAATGCCTCAGAAAGATTAACCGAGTCTCAGAAAAGCTTGCAAACCTAATTGTTGATATGGCTTGAGAAAGCTTGGTTCTTGAATGCCATGCTGTGTTGCATTCATTTTCCTTTTGCAAATCTCTCTCTCATGAACAGTTTGATTAGTATGTCAACTTTTTTACACACAGCTTCTCCCCACCTGCTTGCCTTGAGATATACCAATTCCTACCACTTTACTATATTCGGTACAGTGACTGTCTGTCACTCAAGTACCATGAAGTTGCACAGTGATTCCTTGTTTTATTCCATCACCCTAATGTACAAAGTGATCACCTCCTTCTTACTGATAGCATCCTGTGACACAGTGATTTTCCCCATTTACCTTCTAACACCGAAGATTATGCTGTGTATCCCTTCTTCCATTCTAGTACCCTGGGGTACACACTGATTCATGTTCCAATTCTAGCATCTTGGACCACACTTGGATTGCCTCTTGAATTTTAATGTCTTGGTATATGCAGTGATCCCCTCTCATGTCCTCGTCTCCTGTAATACACAATGATTCCCCTTTACTTTGGGATATGTTGGTATTTCTCCCAATGAGTACTCTGGGGCATGCTGTGTTTCTCTTTTTGAATATGTTACACTGCGGCACACTCTCCCCACTCAGTTACCCTGACAAATTCCAGTTCCTTCCCAATGTCCTCCCCTCAAATGCATAGGAAAACCCTCCTCCATATAATAGTTTGGGGAACAAACTACTTTCCTTCGTATTTCTCAGTCCAGATTTTTCAGAATGTGCAGACTTTTGTCTCAAAATTTTGGAATGTTCCTCATAAAATTGATGTTTTTATGGCAATTCACAGAGGATTGAAGTCACTAAATAATGGCACATATTTGAGTTCCAGACTTCATATCCTGCAGCAAATGCATGCTAGCACCAATCCTGTTACTCTAGCAGTGCTCTAATTTGTCCCTGTTTTTGGGCCTTTGTTGCCTCTATTATTTTAGGCTTTGTCCAAATTTTTTGCTCGAAGAGGTTGAAATAGATTCCATCCTTCAACCAAGACCTATAGAATACAAAGAGAGTTACTCCTCCCTCTAGTTATTTGTGGTTCAGAGTGGTTGCTTCCCCACAGGAGTCCTGGACTAATTTCTTTTTAGTGCTCCTATCCCTTTCCATATTGCAATGTCCTGGGAGTTTTTGTATAATGTCTGTATCTAGCCATACATATATTATATCTCTCTACTTATATATATATATATATATATATATATATATATAAAAAATATATATATATATATATATATATATATATACACACACACACACACACACACACACACACACACACACACACACACACACACACACACACACATATATATATATGTGTATGCGTGTATGTATGTGTGTGTGTATGTATATATATATATATATATATATATATATATATATATATATATATATATATAGAAGAGAGAGAGAGAGAGAGCTATATATAGATATAGACAGATATGGTTCTATACTGTATGATTGAATATAAATAATGTTGAAGTGAAGACACTGACAAAATGTTCAAACATACAGAAAATCCAACACAACAAATAGTTTTCCTTTATCGATATTTTGTAGTCTATTTCCTCTTCTAGTATTAGCACTAAAACTATCCTGTTCACATTACTAATGGGTGCTTACCGTAATGCTGCTCCTTCCCCCTATACCTTACCTTCATAAAAACCTTCCTGCAACACTGCCAGTATACAAGACATATAGAAATAACAAATAACAACCAGTGGTGTTCATTGAAGACATTGTAAACACCACTCTATTCAAAAATGTATTCTTAAGAAGCGCTTTCATTCATTCAAATACCATGAACTTCCTCAGACAAATTCAACATCATTAACACTCATTTAAATAATCCCCGCCATAAAATGACATCACATACAATTCAAAAACTTTAAAGAGCCCATTTGAGTTGTTAAAAATACAATACATTCTCATTTAAAATTGCTAGTTAGCACACAAAATTTAAAACATATTCAAAACCTACCAACAATTCAATTCCATATAGAATCATGTCAACAAAGTTTTATATAGGGATTTTACAATACAAAACTTTCCTACTAATCATCTTTCAAGAGATTTCAATTTCAAAATACAACCTAAGGAACAATATTCATTTAGTCCTGGGTATGTAGAAGCATTCAGCCTCAACTGCCAGAGGGTTCCCTTTTTTCCAGTCTTAATGCCCAAGGCCACCCCTAATATTTTTTCTAACTTTTCAATCGCAAAATATCAGAAGTAGTGGTCTTGATATTCTATCATGTGTTTTGCTAGGGCATTATTGCCATTCCCCCTACTGATATGATATTAGTCTTCATAAATGCATTGTCTAAAGCTCCTCTCCATTTTTCCTATATAAAATCTAGGACATAATTGACATCTAGCTAGATATATAACTCCTTTGGTATCCCAAGAAAATTTCCCTTTTATTTTATAAGTTTTATTCTGGACTTCAAAACATTTGGTAACATTGATAAATGTACAATATGGGCACTGTCCACACTTACTTATTCCTGAGTTAAGGGGCAAGGCCATAACATTACTTTCAAGGAACATTTTAATGTTACATCCCCTCCTAAAAATCACTCTCGGGTTGTCCCCTATTTTTGATGTTATGGATATATCTTCACTTATTAGTGCCCAATTTTTTGTTAAAATGTTTTTCAATAAGCCAGAATCACTTGAAAAGGGGGTAATGAAGCTAACATTATATTCAATCCTTGTGGAAACGACATTGGTCAAATGAGCTATCCCTAGTTGTTTGTCTCCAAGTACAGTTCCTTTATTCAAAATTGGTCTAAAATAACCTGACTTTCTCTTCTTATACACTTCAAACATTAACTCATCTATTAGCCCCTCTGGATACCCCCGCCTTACAAACATGTTTTTAAGGGTACCACACTTGATTTCAAAATCTTCTTCCAATGAGGTCATCCTAGCTGCCCTTACTACTTGTCCTTTGATGACAGCTTTTTTCTGATGGAAGGGGTGGGAACTATCAAAATGAAGGACTGCACAAGACACACTTGCACACACAAAGACCTATATACACGCACTAAAATCACTACATCTATCCCAGACCCTAACAACATTAAAATACACACACTGTCACACAAACATATAATGCCTATCCTTCCCCTAGCTCAGACCCTAGCCATAACTCGCAAAACACTCTCACCGTCTCCATCCCCACTCACCTCTTTCGACAGAACATACCATTGACATTTGCACCCCTTGACTGTCTGTATCTTAGACATTACACAATGCACCCTGTGCTTGTCAATAAAATGTACATTTGACAAAATGCAGAGTGAATATGTGTGTGTGTGTGTGTGTGTGTGTGTGTGTGTGTGTGTGTGTGTGTGTGTGTGTGTGTGTGTGTGTGTGTGTGTGTGTGTGTGTGTGTGTATATGTATGTATATAGTATATGTGTGTGTAAATATATATATATATATATATATATATATATGTGTGTGTGTATATAGTACATGCATATATATATTTTTCTCTTCAGTGTCCCACGTTTAGAGAAATGTAAGCCAAAAGGTACATTCAACAATAGGACTTATGATATACAAGTAAAGAAGAATTAAGACAACTTTGGATCTAAAGGAGATGCATTTGTAAATTAGATGAGTGAGATAGAAAGCTTTCTGAACTGATCTGGTCTGCTTTGGAGACACAATTGTCAAAAGATAAGGAATTATGAATGAGCTCCAAGGTCCGTTATGGCAATGTCTGATTGGAGGGATGCCACTTCTGTCCAATGGGAAAATGTTTTGTGTATTAAAATCAACTATACTGCAATTTCCACACTTAATATGAGACCATTGTCATTGCATCAGTTGATAATATAGTCCAACCTACGTTGGAGCAATTGTGAGTCAGTGGAAAATTGAATAGCACTATGTAATTTGTTTGTCTGCAGACAAGTAGCCACAGGCCAAAAGTGTTGTCCTGTAGTTGAGAAAGGCCATAAATCGGAGAAGGCTCGACACTGAGCCCTGGGGTGCACTACTGATAACTATTTCACTTATAGAAGTGACACCTATGATTCTAATCACATGGGTTCTGTCAGACAACCCTTAGCTATCCAGCACAAAACATGAAACCTTGCATTTAGGTTTACCAGTCTGACAGTATTCCCCATGCAGGCATTACTGCCATATCCTTAAGCAGATTCTGATGTGTCACATCTATTGCATAACCATCACCTAGTGCTTCAGTGACATTGAGAAAGGCAGGGCCTTATTTTGACAAATTTAAATTGATAAGGGTTCAGGATTAAAACACTTGCATCCTCTGCATGTAATGAGGTTTGAGATGATGTATTGTATGGCTTTACATATAAATATAGACAGTCCAGTGGGTCTATAGTTACCCTGGTCAGTAACTGTGTCACCCTATTGTAATGGCAGTAGTTAGACCTTGCAGGTCTCAATCCCACATACCTGTTCTCTTAAGAATAGTGTACATACTTATTGCACCTTCCCCACTCTTGTTACTGTTTGAAGTGCTACTCCTTCCACTCAGTATCCTTTGGTAGAATCTATCTCCCAAAGTTTGTCTTTGCCCACAAATATGCTCTTCATATCCTACCACCTTGGGATACAGAAATCTGTCTCTACCACACAAAGATACACTCTCTACTGTCAAACTTTATCTAGTGAATACGCCGACTCCCCTACCCTAAGGTATTTGTTTTCTTATCCACTCTTCTCTGCTAATGTACTTTGACTTCCTCTTTTTTTACTACTCTGAGAACTACAACACATCTCTGTATTTTGCTATTATTAGGTACTTTGTGAATGTACCTAGAGTACCTTTATGGTGTAATTGGAATTCTCCATTAACAGTATTATTGTAATATGCTATGTAATTCCTTACCGAATTTGTTATTCCCCTCTTCTCATAATTTTCTTGTCCAGTTTCTACCAAACAATATATAATGATTCTATAACATCAGTACTCTTTTTGGGATTCACAGATTCATACTAGGCTAATTGCCCTTGTGGGCCATTTTAGCCTTGCTAATTATCCCATGCGAGAACCAAATTCTGCATCTTGTGTCTGTAAGGTAAACACCTTAACTATTATGCCAACCTTCCCAACCTCCCAACACTTAGTTTAATTTCCTTACATACTCTGTTATTGTATGATGAATAATGATTCCTCCCTCCCAGTGCCCTAAGTCGATATGTCTGAAGTATTGAAGGGCACCAAATAATTCCTTACATCCATGTCATATTGCCTTAGAAAGAGGTAAGTTGTATCCCACCCTTTTTACAAGTACTTGTGAGTTGGTGACCAACTGTATTGTCATGGGGTTTTCACATTGCTAGTTAATGTATCATCCCTGTTCTCGCTCTGTTTTTGTAGGCTATATTAAGTTCTCCTTTCAGTACTCAATGACTCCCTACTTGGCTGCTACTCAAGGACAGTCAGTGTTTTCAGCCATAGGAAATGCTCTAGGACAATTTAAATTATCAGAGAAGGCAGTACTTCATTACTTGTATATCAGTTGTTTATTGTATTTGTTTTTCGTTCTTTTATGGGAGCAACCAGTGATTGCCTTCTGACTTTAATCTAGAATATGCAATTAATTCTTGATATACCCCACGATATCTTGTCTCTGTCATAATCTACAGTATAGAAAAGTTTTCTGCATCACCCAGTGCCATAAGGCATTTGGTGATTCCCTGCTCAGTTGAATATCCTTTGTGTGGTTGATCCTAGAACCATTTTTCAGTCTGTTCCTCAATGCTTCCTTACCCAGTGTAGTACTATCACGGAGCTCATGATGAATCTCCACCTGCTCTCTGCTCTGGACTACGTACAGAAGTGCTAACTGCTTTATCACTTTGATGCTCAGTAATTCCCCTACACACACTTACCATAGAGAATTCTATGATTCAGCATCTGGTCTACAACCATAGTTACTCTGTGATCCCTTAAACATTTTACTACTCTAGAGCACTTAGTGTGTAAGGAATCACTGCCTTAGAATAGTTAGGAATTCCCTACTCCCCTTGTTTTTCAGTGAGAAATTGCAATATATAATGGTGTAAGGGTGCCTAGATATGCTTTAATGGCTTCTAATTCCTTAGGATACTAAAGTGATTTGTGGCTGGCTTTATTACTGTAAGGCACTTGGTAACTTCTTTCTTGCTCCACAAGTAAAGATGGTCAGTGATTTTCCCCCCACCCATTCAGCTGTGCTATGGTCCTAAAAAATTTTCTATCCACCTTCCTTTTCTGTATTATCCACCACTTTTCTACTATATGTATTATGATAAAACACTATAATACACTCACATGCAGTCTTGTATTCTCAGATAAAACACTTTAGTTTTTGAAACTTGGACTACAAATGTATGTTGAAGCATGGATTTCTCCTTGACTTTCTCCTACACCAGCTATTACATACAACCAGGACTTACAGGTAGAGACTGTGGCATGGGTATCATTGTCACTTATACATAGCCAAAGCCATAGTCTCCACTTGTAGGTCTTGGTTATATGTAATAGTTGTTGTAGGAGAAATTCAGAGAGGACATGTATATGAGCCAAGAGGTAGAAAGGTGCTTGAAAATTGCCGCAGTAGGCCTCTTTGTCAAGCAGTGAGGAGTACTTGATATTTTGTACATTCCAAGCAGCTGGACTTCCCCTGGGGTACTTAGTAAATACCTTTTTGCTGCATTGTGCTTTAATAGGGTCTATATTAGAACACCGAACATTCAAAATGTCGAGTGTTCTAATATCGAACCCTAGCAATCGAAAAAAAAAACATCGAACATTCGGAACAGCAAATTTTTTCCGAGGGAAAAACTTCGCTGTTCCAAAACACATACACACAACACAAGCACAACAAACAAACAGCAATCCACACACATACACTTAAACTCTAACACCTAACCCTACACTAAACTATACAAACACCACTAACTATCCACTTACCTTAACCCAAACCCTAACCCTAAGGTCCGTCACTATTGCACAGTCACCTCACCTGTGCCCTAACCCTAACTCTCCTAACCTGCCCTAACCCACACGTCCACACAATCGCACACTTACCTGAACCCGACCCAATACTTTCCACCAGAGAGCTGAAAATACCGAACAGAAACAGACAAGGGAAAGAATTCTGTTTCCTGTTACTTCGATATTTTCAGTGTTTGCTGAAAATGGGTTGATATTAGAACACCCAACATTTCAAATGTTCGATGTTCTAATATAGAGCCCTTTAATACTTGATACATTCAAATCTAGTGTACTACTCCAGATGCTGACTAATTTCTTTCCTAATGCTCTGTGTACTGTGCTTAGATACTTTGTGATTCTGTCCACCGTTTATCTTAATATATAACAAATCATTACTCATTTTGCCACCATTTCATGCTCTCTGAATCCCTGTCCACTTTACTTTTAAATATGGATTCACTTTTAACCATGCTACCACCCCAGGGTATCCAGTAAATCTGTTTGCTTACTTGCACATGTTTGGGGATTTCAAAAATCCTATGCTGTTCTGGGATATGCAGTGATACCTTACTACCAGCTCAGTGTAATGGTGACTCCTTACTTGCATTGTTACTGCACCATAAGTAACATTCTCAGAGCACTTTATTACTGTACAGAACTTGATGCTTTTTCTAATTACTTCATGCCCTATGCAGCCTGCCTCATGGTCCTATCCCTGTATTCTCTCTCCCACAGGCTGTTAATGGGAGATCTATGCCTGACATATGAGGTATTATCAGACCTCACTTTGATGGACTTCCTGCATAGCCACAAAACAAACAGCCACCAGAACTACCCATTCTAAAGACTTAAGCCTTGCCTGTGATATAAATAAGACCTGCTAGAGTGACAGATATGAATCCCAGAGACTACCCTTTCTCTGGAACAGGCTCCTCATCAATGTGAAGCAAGTGTAACTTAGACAACTGGATGGGGAACAGGAAATTCATCCCTGGTTTGGCACCTATGTCTCTATTGGACATAGCAGCCTGTAAATGGTTAGTTTCCCAGACCCTTACTTTCAAATGTTTCATCTCCCAAGCCCCTTCTTACAGTTTTTAAGGGCAGTAGAACATATCAGAGATTTGGGATGCATGGCTAGGTTTAAAAAGGCCATTGTGGTGGTAATTAGCCTAGTAAACAACTATAAACTCCTGTACTCAATGGCTTTCATAATTTCCTTCCTAATGAGCAACCCCAAAGTAAACATAGCCTCATAGGGAAATTATTTGGTCTTTCCAAAAAAAAAAAAAAGACAATATGTGAATCCTGAGTTCTAGACTGAATAAGAAGTTTATTGAAAAAGGTCAAAGAGGACAGGTTATGGTGGTTCGGGCATGTGTATAAAAGCAGAAGAGAATTTGAAAAAGATTTGGGACAGACTGGAAAAAGACAAGAGGAAATAAGGGCATCCAGCAAACAGGTGGATTGATTTTGAGAGAAGGCCTGTGACTGACAGGCATGAGTGCCGAAAAAGGTAGGAGAGTGGCACCAAATTTGAGAGAGATGGTGACCTTTGACATGAAACCCTGACCTCATGTAGAAAATGGGGAAAAGGGAGCTGAGGATAATGAATGCAAAGATGTAGGACAATCAACAAACATTTTCTGATTAATTACTAAAAGAGTGCAAAAAATTAGGCTTCATCTCACTGAAACTGTAACCAGATGAGACTTTTTAAAGAAAATGCAAGAAAGCAATACTCATCCTAAACTGCTCAGTCCTCCTACAGATAGCCAGTGAAGTGAATGATCAGATGAGGTGACTGTAGTTAAATGAGTCCTCTGTCCTGTGATGTCCAGTAACTACTCAGGTGTGCATCCTCAAGGACAGCAGCATGAGTGCAGAAGTAAGGATTTCTTTTGTGTAATAGAAATGATGGAAAGGGTGGACTCAGTTAATTTTTACTTGCTCCTGCCTACCCAGGGCATTTGATAATTACAAACTTGTGCAGTTATGATCCAGTAATTAAAATTCCTCTAATGTATTTCTGTCTTACCCCAACATCTGACTCTTTGATAAAGTGTCACTGGAGAAGAAAGTGCATCTGCTAGCATCACTTCAGAAGTCAGCTTCAGGAAAACCCCTTACTGCGTAAAGCTCTGACGAAAAAAGTTATTTGAACTTGGGTTTGTTTTTGTTAACTGGCATACAGACATGGCTTTCACAGTAAGAGCAGGGAGTATGAACTCAGAGTATGTGGGTGACCACTGAATTTGAGAAGAGATAAATTCCAAGATCACCAGTGTTCAGCATCTATTTCTCAGATTTCCACTTATCAAGTGGAGATTTTCAGTACACAAAGTTCACAGATTATTGTAAGCAGGAAGTCGTAGTCAAGTCCCCTCTCTGACATGCATGCACTCCTTCATGTGCTTAACTAGTCCACAGCTGTTGTATTAAAAATGGGCTCAACATTAATTCCAGCAAATGCAACATTGTAGCATTTGGTAAGCACCCCTTAGTTCATGCTTTTACTATATACCACTTCAAAATGAAAAGGCTGTGAAATACCTGGACACAAGGATGAACAGCTTCCTTACATTTGACCATCACATTGCAACAATGTTTAGGGAATCCTTTTACCTTGCACACCTCTTAACAAAAGGTATTTTGTCAAGGTCAGAAGTTGTCCTCAACTCCTTATACTACACTTGAGTAGATCTCATTACCTTGACTACAATGTCCCCTTTGGGGTGTGTACCATACTTAATGCATCAAGCAACTGGAAAAAGCCCAAAGATCTTAACTACAAAGAAAGACTATGTAGGCTTTATCCCTATACTCAATTTCATATAGACTCCTTAGAGGAGGGAGATCTGTGCCTTGCTTATAGGGTATAAGGGATGTAGTAGTCCAAGAACGACTTGTATCTCAGTAAATCAAATGGTCCAGTCAACACTATGGGGACAGCTCTAAATGTATTCCAACAAATAAGGATAAAGGAAGGGATCAATTTGTCATGCAGTGCCTACATATTCACTGGAACAAACTTCTTCAAGTTAAGCAGTGTGGCACATTGTCTTTAAAAAGGAGTAGGATGACTGGTTGGGTGTTAAATTCAGCCCTGTTATTACTAAAATTCGCCATCCTTGAAATGAGAGGTAAGGATAGGGGCGTGGCTAGGATGTAGACTGGTTGGCAGCATCTTTTCTCAGCTCTGCACTCAAAAGATATTTCTGACAGGAATTTTTAAAAACTAGATATTGTAGACAAACCTATTTTGTTGAATTACTTCTACTAATATCACTAGAAGTCTACAGTGCAAAAAATTTGGCTTTAAACATTATTTTTCCTGTCAAAAACAAGAAGGAAGGTATCTGAATCTACTGAAAATGAGCTTTTCTAAGCATACCACACAGGACCAGACGATGAAAAAGGAGATACAGTCTTTATTAAATGCTATACAAGACTTGTCAGTGAAATTTGACAAAATGAATACCAAACTGGACACTTTTGAGGAGAGATCTACAAAACAAATACAGCAACTACAAGAAATAATGACGCAACAGAAGTCTCAAATAGCTGACATAGAGAGATATTTAAATGATACTAAGGGCAGACTCTCAGAACAAGATCTTCAGCTACATTTTTTATCACAACAAAATGCTTCATTACAAAATAAAATAGAGGATCTAGAGAACAGGTCCAGATGAAATAACCTTTGCATCTATGGGCTACCAGAGAAAACAGAGGGAGATAACATGGTGACTTTCCTTACTACCTGGTTACCAGAAGTTTTAAAATTGCCTGAAGCTCTTTCTTATGGAATTGAAAGAGCCCACAGATCCTTAAGAGCTGCTTCATCAACCATCAAATCAAAAAATCACCTGAGATCAATAATAGTAAAGTTTTTTTCATCACAGGACAAGGAACTTATTTTAAAAACAGCATGGTCAACTTCTCCAGTTAAATACAAAGACAACATAATCAGATTTGATAATGATTATTCTGCTGGAGTTATAACTGCAAGAAAAGAATGTCTCCCTCTGATAAAGGAATTGAAAAAAAGACAACTTAAAGTCCACTTGCTGATCCCTGCAAGAATAAAAATATTTTTTACTGAAGATCCTAAAACTTTTGACACTCTGCAAGCAACAGTTTCTTATCTTTCAGCTAATAAAACCTTGGATAATGTGGCAGAAATGGATTTCTCCCAATTTGGGGTTAAGCGTCACTTAGAAAAAAATGAATGGAGCACTACTGACAAGAAGAAGAAACGATAAAAGACATATGAAAAACGCAAACATTATTGTCTTCTATTTGCTCTGTAAGGCAAAAAAGTTCTTTGAAAGCATTCATGCTTTACACGTGTCAGTCTTTAAAACAATATAAATACAAGATAAGCAGGACATTTTATAACTAAAGGAAACAACCTTAAAGAAACCAAGGTAACATATTTTTCTCTATTACAGTGTAAATACTTACAGTCATGATTTTTCTAACTCTAAATGATGTTTAGATAGTTCATTTATAAATTACCTGCCTTTTACTGCTAGTATAGAATATGATGTATTTACACTGACATATTAATGTGGTGTGCTTAAATGAGCATGATTCCTTTTTCTATTATTTACACTAAGCTGCATGAAATATCTAAACTGATGTATTTAATACACATAATAATATATAAAATATGATAGTAATAACTGTCAAAAAGTGCCTGAAAAGTAATTACCTATTCTTTGATGCTAAAAGTGCCTTTTTGACTAACAAACAACTGTTTGGCTTGTATATCTGCCCTTAATGTTAAGAAAACTAATAGAAGTTTAATGAGCTAGTGTTCAGTTTAAAAAAAAGCCCTAAAAACTTCACTTACTTTGTTTTTCTCTTCCCGCCATGGTCACGAGCTGGGAACTCTTATTTTACCACCCCTGAATGAAGGTTCTTCAGTTAGAATCCATTACAGTGTGTTAAACCTTCTAACAGCACAAAATGAAAGTAAACAGTCATGAGTGATGTCAGCACTAAAACAAGACAGTATGGGTGTGGTGTCAGCTCCTAAGCTACTTAAAGTAATCAGCACACTATTTATGAGATGGCAAAGTGCTTTTACAGTTTTAACAAATATTAAAAGTACACTGAAGTACCTAATGAATTTAGAAGGTATCAACACATACATGACATTTTATTATATTGTAATATTTGTTATTCATTTTGAATTGTACACATAAACAGCACACAAAGCTTAAAAAGAAGTATATCACTTGGAAGAAACTGTATGAATAGTTAACATATACAGACATTACTATAATCTTTTCTGATAAGATCACCCACGTAAATTACTATAATTTAACTTAATTTTTTAAAAATTTAATATATTTAAGTCCTTGACTGGAACTATATAACATATTTGTAAACACACTGCAGCTAGTGTACTCAACCTTAAGGATAGTAAGTCAATTAAGGTTCATGAATGTAGCTATGTGTTATTAGGCATTTTAAGGGTAAAAAGGAGTTGCTGTTTAATTATCAAGATACTTGGTAAATATTAAATTGTTCAAGTAGCACAATCATTAAGCAGTGATGAGCAAGAAAAAATCTCAGTCTTGCTTATGATATTGTTTTATATATATATATATATATATATATATATATATAGATATATAGGAAAGAACTGCTGAATTGTGAGTATGCTTTTATTAAAGGAAAGTTATATTAATATTGAACATCCTCACTGAAAATGAATGGTTGTGTAGAGACACAGTAACTCCCATTATATAACCAAGGCTAAAGAGATTGTCTTGTATGTCTAAATTGATCAGCCTTGAACCTTAGATTGCAAATAGACATGCAATATACTTTTACTTATAATACTGAATATATATTATATAACATCACAAACGCTAAAGCCATTGTCAGCTACATCTCATATCAATCAGCATTAAAATATGATTTGATAGCATAGGCATTTACTAACATATTGCTGTTGGTACCTGATATGCATATAAGTAACAGGTCTAATTTCTGTCTATGAAAGTAAATACCAGGCTGTGTACATTTGTTAATTATGAAACAAGAGTGTGCTATCTATTCTCTTTAATATCCTATAGGTATGTACTTGTTAGAGACACACACATGCTGCAAAGCTGCTAGTTATTGCATATTCATTAGTATATTTCTGACTGCAGTGTTATAAATATATGGTGTGGACCACTTGAGTTGAGAATATGTCTCTATATTGGGCATGTTCTCTGTTTGAACGTTGTATATTATCTATAATATGATATGGAGTACCCTCACTAAATTCAAAGAAGCCACAATAGAAACAAATATTTATTAAAATGGAGAATAGAAGGATGAAGAGAAAAATGAAGGAAAATGGTTGATGGTCATATAAGGTTATCTTTTCCTGTGTATGTAGAAAAGTTGACAGTAATAAGTACCAAACAATTGTGTTATAGCATATTTAAAGCCTATTTTGCTTCTCATATTTTCCAACCTTACAGTTAAAATGCTGCAGATAAATCCTGTAATATCATAAGGATATGAGTTGCTATTTGACATATGACATATGTGGTACACTAGCGATGAAATATGCCAGTGGCACTAATAAATATATAGGAATTGCTAAGAAATATAGTCTTAAATTATATAATACCAATGCCAAAAACAAATTAGTAGCATTCATACCACTAAAATATGACTTTTTGAATTAAAAGAAAACTATAAGATTACTGATAAATGACAATACAAATGTAACGTTATATTCATTGTTACGGATAGTTTCTGATTTAATCAACTTGTGGCATGGTTAACTGATGCATATAATGCTTAACATTTTTTTTTTTATGTATGTATGCATATATGTGTGTATGTATGTATGTGTGTATATATATGTGTGCATATGTGTATGTATGTATATGTATATATATGTATATATATATATATATATATATATATATATATATATATATATATATACATATATATATATATATATATATATATATATATATATATATATATAGATATAGGTAGACCATTACAATAAATTTGATACCTATGAATGCCACTCACACTACAAGGGAGATAGACAGCAAGCATATTATTTTTAAGATGCATAACCGTTATTGCTACACAAAAGATATATTAAAATAAAAGATTTTCCTTTACAATTTAAACCAAACCAAACAGTTAAGTATTAAATCTATGTATAGTTGTGTTGCCTTAGTGTTTTATAAAATATTAAAAATAGGTAAAGACTGTATTTAAGTAATCTTTTAAGACAGATACATGTATACTTAAAAGACATATAAGATACTTTTCATTATAAAACTACCATATGGCAGGGCCGGGGGAGGATGCTGAAATGCAGACTTAGAGAGATCGCTTGAATGATTAGATCATTCAAGGATGAGATGTTTTTTCTCATGGAGGGGTTTGGTGGTTGTTTATCTTATATTGTTCTCAGTTAGGATCTTGTAATTTACTTTTATTGGGTGTCTATAATCTATTGTAATACTGTTGGAAGAAGAAAGAACAAGTCATTCTCTTCATGTACACACATCTACACATTGTTACGAGTATATGAATATGGATAAAAGCAAAGCTAATATAAATCCAATTGTAAAATGTATATCTCTTAATGTAAATGGTTTAAATAATAGCTGCAAAAGGGGAAGTCTTTATAGATATTTAAAGCTATGTGAAGCGCAACTAGTATTTTTACAGGAAACACACCTTACACAGGAAGACATAAATAAAATAAACAATAAAAATTATACAATTCTAGTAAGTTCTGCCTATAATCAGAAGTGAAGGGGAGTAGCAATTTTGTGGAAAAACACTACTTTAATGCCTAAAATCATAAACACGTTCCATGACAACTCAGGAATGTTTTGTCTAGTGACAATATCTATCAATGAAATGATATATACATTAGTGAATATTTATTGGATACCAGGACTAGGTGTTAGAGTGGCCAAACAACACTTAGAAGACATTGTACAATATACCAAAGGCAATTTAATCATAACTGGAGATTTCAATTGCATTATAAAAGAAACTGACACAAGTACTAAAACTACACGTAAGAGATCACCTTTAACAAAGTTGTTATCTGAGTTTGTTGAAACTTTTAATATAGTTGACATAAATGAGTATGCTATCCCAGATTCACTATTCTTTACACATTTTTCCCATAGACATAATACATACTCTAGAATAGATAGAGTGTACATAACAAAGGATTTAACCTCTAAATTAAATAAAGTCAAGACAATTTCATGTCCATTTTCGGACCATAACACCATAACGTTTGAGACAGACATATGTTTCAAGAGAAGGACATCAGTAACAAGAATACCATCTTACATAACAAATCTCAAAGATTTTAAGGAATTTTATATTAAAGAGACACAAACATTCCAAGATATCAATCTTACAAAAGATGTATCTAAAATATATATATATATGGGATGCACTGAAAGCATACCTATATGGAAGAGCGTTGGGATGGTGTAAAAATAAACAAAAACAATGGAATAAGAAATTAATGGAATTACAGTCAAAAGTAGATAATTTAAAGCTTGATATTCAAAATGGAAACACCAACTTAATAAAAGAACTAGAAGATACTAATAAAAAATACTCAGAGACGCTACACCACAAAACAATGATCAACTTAGAAAAATTAAACTATGTTACTATTCAATGAACCCTAAAAACCAATGAAGAATAGCAAATAGGACTAAAAAGATTATTAAAACAAATCAAATCAAGGAAATACATAACATAGAAACCAAAAAGAAAGTATCTGATTTAGAAGGAATACTAGAAGCTTTTAGGCTATTTTTTCATAAACTTAATAATCAAAATGAGAAAACAGAAACACATTCAGCATTGAAAGCTTTTCTCAAAAACAATGTTAAAGTTAGGTTATTAGAGGAGCAGCTGCAACTAATAGATAAACAAATAACAATGACAGAACTTAAAGCTGAACTAAATAAGCTAAAATTAAACAAAGCTCCAGGTATAGATAATATCACCCCAGAAATGTTTAAATTACTATCAAATGAGGCTTTGCTGTTGTTATTGAATGTCTTTACATCAGTTAAAAATGGTAAAGACATTCCTCCTTCTTGGAAGTACACATTAATATCACCAATTCTGAAACAAAATAAAGATCCCAGTGAATGTTCATCATACAGACCCATTTCACTTCTTAATATAGATTATAAAATTTTTATGGCAATACATGCTGCTCGAATAAAACAATTACTGCCACTTTTGATAGAGGAGGATCAAACAGGTTTTATAAAAGATAGGAACACTTATGACAACATTAAAAGAATTCTTTCATTAATTGATTATATAAATGTCACAAAAAACAAAATGAATGTTATTAGCTTAGACATAAATAGCGCATTTGATTCAGTGAACTGGGATTATCTGTGGTTAGTTTTAGAAGAATATGGCTTCTCAAACAACTTCACTTTGTTAATAAAATCATTATATGAAAAATCATTGGCTTATATAAAACTGGGATCTTGCCTGTCTAAATCTATTAAAATAACTAAGGGCACAAAACAAGGCTGCCCTCTTTCTCCATTATTGTTTGCTAGTCATTGAACCCTTAGCAAATAATATACGTATGGATAAAAATATTGAAGGAATACAACTAGACAACAGCCTAGAGCTTAAAATTCAACTTTTTGCTGATGATATTTTAATTACCTTAAAAAATAATAATAGCAGTTTAAAAGCATTATGGGACTCAATTCAAAATTTTCAAAACTTTTCAAGTCTTAAATTTAATGAGAACAAAAGAAATGTATTGCTTATAAATACTAATAAAAAAGATCTAAATAAAAAATACCATAAATATATCTCTACCGATAATATAATGAAATACTTTGGAATTATAATAACTAACAACCTAGATACTACAATTGAAACAAATTATAAAGAGACCTTAAATAATATTAAAAATCTAATACAAAGATGGAATAAATTCTTCTTTTCAATGAAAGAAAGACTTTATATAATTAAAATGATCATATTTCCAAAAATTCTTTATGTCATATAAGCTTGTTCTTTGCCACGAGCTAAATCGCACCTAAAACAATTAAATGATTTAATGGTAAGATTCCTATGGTATCCACAAAAAACAAGGATAGCTATGAAGTATCATCTAGATGATTGGGATATAGGTGGCATAGGTTTATCAGACATAGAAATATATTTGCATTCATCCATTATTAAAACAATATCATTATGGCTAAATACAAAATATACATCAAAATGGAAGCTAGTTCATGAGAAAATCTGGTTAAAATCAGGATTTGTAGTAGCAAATAAGTATACAGATTTCATACCAAACAATTTTCTATGGCTGATGAAGGAATATATGATGATACATAAGAATAAAAATATAAGTTCCAAATATATTACTTATACATTAAAAATTTTCCAAAATCTTATTAATAGCAATCCTGATATTAAAGCATGGTCATTTATTTTATATCCAGTAGCGTACACACAAGGTAATATAATAACATTTAATATGGAAGTAGTCAACATGCTTAAAGAAAAGGGATTAATATATTGGCATCAATTGCTAAACTCTGGAAAACCTCTAACAATAAACCAGATTAAACAGAAATTAAATATGGAAGATAGTTTGTGGTTACATGTACAAGAATTAAGACAGTATATATTAAGCAAACAAGAAACAATGCAACCATCAATAAGACAAAATGTTCCTAACCTTATAGAACATATAATATTACTAATGAATCAACCCATTACTGGAAAGGGATACTTATCATCTATTTATAAAACAAACAAAAAAAATAAAAATGCATAATAATGACAAAATATGGAATTATTATAGATCAGTTAATGGACATGTACCAAATGACAGAGATAAAAAACTAATTCTTCTCTCTCCAAAGCAGACATCACTTTCATTACATTGGAGACTTTTTACATGGCAATTCATACACAGATCTTATGTAACCCCTCATAAAATGGAACTTATGTTTAAGAAAAATATTGGCTGCTGGAGATGTGATTTATCAATAAAAGCAGACTGGCAACATATGTTCTACGAATGCCATTTGATTAAACCATATTGGGATAAAATAAATTATTTTCTGCAAATGGTATTCAATGATAAATTCCAGATTTCCAAATCTATTATTTTGTTTAATGCACCTGTACCCGACTGTGTGCCAAGAACAAAATATGCAATCTTATGGACTCTCCTAGCTATTGCAAGGAAGAACATTACATCAGACTGGAAATCCAAAGCTTCTCCAACTTTTAAGCAATTCATGAATATGGTGTCAGCAGTATTGCAATTGGAAATGAACACTATTAAAGGAAGAACTGAAAGAACTACATCATTATACGTAGCATGGCAAAAAGTAACTGAAATACTGGAGAATAATGACTACAGCAGATTATAATCAGGAAACAATTGTATAGAAAGTCAATTATATGTCAACAATAGACACCCTTGTAAATACTTTATTTTGGTTTTAATGTTTGATATCTGTTTAGAGGTTTTAGCCTACCTTTTTAAATAATTTGTAAATACTTCATTGTCATAAATAACCTGCATTCATGTTTTCTTGTTTTTGGAAATGAATAAAAATATTTAAAAAAAAAAAAAGAAATGAGAGGTAAGGACTAAGGGTGGAAACATGCAAGGAGGAAATGGTCCTGAGACTCACTTGCCTTGTAATTCCTATAATCCTGTGAACTATAAATTGTAAATCTGCACAGCTAAGAGTAGGCAGACATGAAACCCTTTTGTTTTAAGGGTCTGCAGATTAGCAAACTTGGGTAAGTAATTTGACCGCAGTTTTAACTTAAAGCTGTATCCAAAGTTTCCAAAAACATAACTGAATTATCTTTTTGGATAATATATGTTAACAATTTGTTTATAACTGAAAAGGAACCCATTAATAGGAGCACAAGAAGTCAGGATCAGTGAAACCACCCCTCCCCCAAGCAAGAGACTGCTCACAGTGGAGTATCCCAGTGCTCCATGCTGGGCCCAGTCCTGTTTGGCATCTGCTTCTTGGAAGTCATGGTTTACGTTAAAGGGCTCTGGCTCAAAGTTTGCAGATGACTGTAAATTGGAAGGAATTATATATTTCCACAAGACACAAACTTGTTGCAAGTCAGTTTAAGATAGACAAATGACTGTGGCCTGAAACTCAGTGGTAAAATAAATGCTTTATAATACCCTTTGAGAAACTATCAACCCAAGTTAATTACTCCATTGCTGGAATGCCCTCAAGAGTCAACCCAGTTGTAAGGGATCTGGGAACATACGCAGACATCAGTCTAGCCACTGACCAACATGTAATCATTCTATGTCACCCAACTTATAGGTAAGGGTATGGCATCCAGGTCCAAGGAAGTTTATAGTAATACTCTATTCTGCCCTTAACAGACCTATCATTGAATACAGTGCCCCCTTTGGTATACATCTAATCAGACACTTGCAACAAAATGTCCAAGATGGTTTCTTATCAGGAGAGTTCAGGGCATGAATACCCTGTCCCACACTGATTGCTTAAAGGCTTCCGTCCCTGTATTCCATCTTCTATGGGCTGCTGAGAGGGGATATTTGCCTGGTTTACAGGGATTCCTCAGATCCAGCCCTGATGGACCTGTTGCACATGAAGAAAACAAACAATACCAGAGACACTAGATTCAGGGGTCTGAACTTCACTTCTGTCATATTCAGAATGTGCTGAAGAGACAGATGTGTCTCAAAGGATCCCTGCACTATGGAATAGGCTTCCCATACATGTAAAACAGTGTTCAACCCTGACCCTATTCAAACAAAACCTTGACGATTGGATGGGAAATCAAAATTTATCCCTGGTCTAGCCCTTATGTCCCTTATGGACAGAGGCCTTCAATAAGAAAAGTATTCTTAGTACCTGTCTACTAACATGCCCCCCATATGATACTGGGGACCCAAATGGTACTAACATGCCCCCCATAGGATACTGGGGACCCAAATGGTACTAACATGCCCCCCATATGACACTGGGGACCCAAATGGTACTAACATGCCCCCCATATGATACTGGGGACCCAAATGGTACTAACATGCCCCCCATAGGATACTGGGGACCCAAATGGTACTAACATGCCCCCCCATATGATACTGGGGACCCAAATGGTACTAACATGCCCCCCATATGATACTGGGGACCCAAATGGTACTAACATGCCCCCCCATAGGATACTCGGGACCCAAATGGTTTGGGGTGAGCGGCTCAGCTTGTAAGGTCCCTAGTGGTCCTTAGCCTAGTAACGACCTAAGAAACTTTTATTTTCTTATACTTAGGATGGTATAAGCTACAGATACGGTAGTTTTAGTGCTAAGTGTAGCACAAGACTGTCTTGGTAAAGGAAAATGATGATTAAACATCTGCTTTAATTTATATAACAAACGCAGCAAATGCACAAACCATTTCTTCATATGAGAAATGCAACACGTCTTTTTCACACAGAAGCTAGTTTTAAATCTCTCTTGAAATATGCTTTCAAGTAATGCTATATTTATCCAGTCTCAATTCAAACTATATCTATCCAGTCTACACTGACATTTACAGGTGCAGAATGTATTCTGATTCACATACTAGCAATTACATTAACTGTCTTTATTATATTTCTGTGCTGCTTTCAGTAATTTAAGTGCCTATAATATTATGCTTATTTTACAATAATTGCACTACTGCTCTATTGATTTTTTTTTGTACTATATGTAGTAAGACTACCTGGAGTGCAGTCAAAACTACCGTCTAGTTAATTTTCTCATAAGATAAACTAATAAATCATTAATGATTCCATTAGTTTTGTTACTACCTGGTCTTAAGGCTGTAGCCAGTTACCCTGCTGATGCAGAAAGTTTTCTGAGCATCTTTCAGAAACATTAAAGCTAATAGAACCCAGAACATCAATGACTGTGTAAAATAATTTCTACAGTAATATATATATATATATATATATATATATATATATATATATATATTTATTTATATCTATATATATATATATATATATATATATATATATATATATATATATATATACATACATATGTATATATGTATACACACACACACACACACACACACACACACACACACACACACACACACACACACACACACACACACACACACACACACACACACACACACACACACACACACACACACACACACACACACACACACACACACACACACACACACACACACGTACTATGCTGAGACAGGGTGCCCCACTCCAAAGTCTGTTTTTATGATTGCAGGGGATACCAGTTCAAACTGAAGTGCACATTTGTTAAGTCAATGGGGACAATGTTTTGAGAGACCGGCACAAGGCACATTTTAAAAAGGTCACGTGGATGGGAGGGGGGCAATATGAGGAGTGAATACCAAAAAGAACTTTGTGTCTGATCCCCTATTCAGCCTTTCAATTAATGCAGGACAGTTTGGCCTTATCTTGAGGAGATCAACGTTGTGTTATAGAATGGCATCTGACTTGGAGTAAATCTTCAGTAA